>NC_049992.1:21307295-21331446 GCF_000003815.2 Branchiostoma floridae | reverse complement strand
TAAAGCAAATTACTAACTCATTACCAACTACACTCAAGCCTACTTGTGTCACTTTTACAATGTTAACTTCACTGAACCAATCCCACTTGAGTCACTTCTGCAACTTAATTCAAGGTACACTATAAGTATATAGCATCACTTTCAGTTTCATGGTAAATTTCAATGTGAGTATGTTTTCTGATAAAGTAATTTCTGATAAAGTAGTGGCAAAAATCTTATAACATTTGAAAGACACCAACAGTTGATCACTCAATGTGTCAGTATGCAAATTGCATGGCTTTGGAAGAACAATAACAATTGTAAAGTCGTCAAAATATCAAGCAGAGTTTCAAGATATTAGTAGTACTCATAATTTCACACCTATTGAGTACATTTCACTAGTCAGGCGTGTATGGCATCAGTTCACAACTTTTGAAGAACAATAACGATTGTAAAGTGATAAGACAGGTGTCAAAATATCAAATTATTGCTGTTTCCTACATCATTTGAGTTTGGATCGGAGTTTCTCCTAGGAGAGATCCCGATTGCAATCTGTACTAGTAGAATCGCCGATTGTCCTAGGACAGATCCCGATCGCAGTCTGTTTCCTACATCTTAGCATCATTTGAGTTTGGATCGTAGTTTCTCCAAGGAGAAATCCCGATCGCAATCTATACTAGTAGAATTGCCGATACTACTAGTACAGATTGCGATCGGGATCTCTCCTAGGAGAAACTCTGATCGTAATCTTTCCTAGGAGAATGGACGATTCTACTGGATCGTGATCTCTACTGTGACATATATACATATTATGAAATTCAATCTTGAGGGTAATTCCTCCACAGATCAGTGATTTAATACATGACAGGTCTGGCTTGAGAAGAATCATAAGACTTATAATATATATAACAGTATAATTATTATATACTAGTTAACACCAGGGGTTGATTTGGTGTGTCACCACTCCCACCAGTACTGGTAGAAGTCAGGAAGAGCGGTGTGTGTGCTACCAGCCTCAGAAATCCTTTATCCAACAGGAGGAAGCTTGTAACCCGTAAGCATTTGCATGTTGGAGTCAAAGTTTTTGTTTGTCTGGTCTTTATTCTTGCTTGCCGGGCCAGATTGTTGCTCCCCCTGCCTTCCAAACCTCTCTACCTGTGTGGCTGGCATTCAGCGCCATTGTATAAAATGGGGAATTCTGATTGGTCAATGTCGACTAGCTATACGATTAATACTGTATGAATACAGAGAAACCAAACCATGCACCACTTTTGTTGAAGACAACTGTAATGGAAATCTAAATTAAATACCTTTCTCACATGCACTTTGAGGTGAAGTAGGCTGCTCCAAGGAAGACAGATGTTTGTCAGCTATTTGTAACTGTTTCATATCACCCTCCATACCCAGGAGTGCACCTTAAGTATAAAACAAAGGTCCAGTTAAGTTCATTCCTCCATCTTACCCTGATGGTGACAGACAGCAAGGTTTACTTCCAACACAGATTCATCGGAATCAATCATGGCATGACTGACAGCATGGATACCTGGCTATGGTTTCCTGTTCCTGATATGTCTCTACCATTTTTCTGTGACCTGGTGAAAGATATGAAGACTACTAGTCGAGTTATTCCAAGAAGTGCAGATCAATACTCAGATTAGAAAGTCTGAATATGCCTTTCAGTCTGAAGTTATATGGATGTTTTGTGAGTGAACTACAGGCCTGGAAACCACAGGTAGGTGAATACAGAACATAATGTTACTGAGACCCCATCAATAGCCTCAGCTACCATGCCTCAATCATTATTATATTATATCAACAAGTTGATTAAGATTGTTGGTACAAATTAAACATTTAGTCCTCACCTTCTTGCTGTTGGAAAGGTGGTGTGATATTTGACCTGGTGTATGTGGCACCATGGCTTGTTGTACAGCTGCAGGGAACCGGCATTACATAATGTAAGACAGTGTATTACATAATGTAAGTGTGAGTGGACTCCTGTCGAACTACAATATATGTAAATTACTGTGCATTAAAACGGGTCTTGTGGAGTACCTGTAACGTTAGATCAGTGATGTGAAAATTTTTCTTGTATAAAAGTTTATAAAATATTCTTTTAATTTATTTCATCAATAATCAGACATGTTGTATTAAGATTTGGGTATACTTTAAACTTTTTCCATTGGGTTAGTCAATAGACTGAAGTTTCTTCCTGTTAGTCTTACCTGCTGTTCTCTTGTTTTGTTTCCTCCTGTATTCCTGACTTCAAGGGGAGATCCTCCTCTCTGATTCCTGCAAAGTTTAACCTGTATTATCATTACATACATACATTACATACACATTAATATTATTGTCATATAATCCTTTCAATCATTTCCTGCAGAAAACAAAAGACAATCATCAAAACTTGAATCTGGAAGTCAGTTCTAACTATGATATGATTAGTTGACCCCTCACCTCCTCCAGGTAAGCTCCACCTCCACAAAAAGCGGCCTAGAAGGCCGATGGAGTAATTATTGAGTCGAAATAAAGGCACAAACAAACAAACAAACTAAGAACGACTGTGGCCATGACCTACCATCTATCACACTGTGGCCATGACCTACCATCTATCACACTGTGGCCATGACCTACCATCTATCACACTGTGGCCATGACCTACCATCTATCACACTGTGGCCATGACCTACCATCTATCACACTGTGGCCATGACCTACCATCTATCACACTGTGGCCATGACCTACCATCTATCACACTGTCTGCTACCCAGCCCACCTCCGCAGCATGGAGAGCCCTCTTCAGGCACGGTATCGTGGCGTTCCTGCCGTTCTTCAGCCGCCAGGCCTCCAAAGTCTTCATATTCTTCTCCTTCAGGTACCGGTTCTCTGCATCTATAGCACTGACCTTGGCTCGCTTCAACCCCAGATGGTGTGCCACATCCTTCCACTTGTCATCCGGGATTTCCTCCGCAAGCTCATAGAAATATTGGGACACGCTCGCTAGATACAACAAACATATTAGCAGTCATAATGACAGTCATCGGATGTTTACACTTTCATCTTTAATTAGGGCACCCCAGAATTCACAATGCTCAATAGAAGGCTACAAATTGGACTCTGCTTGTCTCTAGAATCAGTAACATTTATGACCTTGATCTAATGCTGAAAACATGTATGGTTACTAGTAGTTTATTTTAATATTAAGCTGTTTGCTCAATCATTCTCAGGACTTACCCTTATAAAAAGGATGTACTGTTGACAACAACATCCTTCATATTCCTGCCTCATTAATTACCATCACCAGGGTTATGAATGATTATGTATGTAACATCATTATTGTGTAACACAATTGATCATATGTTGAAAAAATAAAATTCAACTACAGCCCTACATGTAGATATGGACCTCGGGTAGATTTGCTAAAACCACTGGGCGAAAACCCAGACTTCCCGTTCTTGACTTCTGTCCGATCCACTAGTCCGTTAAAAATGGTGCTTTAGTTTACGCACTGTAAGCCATGTTCTGTGAAATTTATGCATGATTCCAATAAGGAATGTAACTGAAATTAAGACTCGTCTGTAATTGAATTGTCTCCACTATTGAATGTGGCATTAGATTGAAAAAAGATATTACTGATGGCTGTCTCTAAGGGTTTACCTCTGGGCAAGAAGAGTTAACAATTTGGGGCAGCAGAGAAACTGTCCTTGTACATAAAGGCCCTGGCAACAGTATTGGTTCCAGGTTAAAAGTTTAATGGATAAACACTTTTTCTTGGAATACTGTAAATGCAGAAATTTTTGCAGTGATTTTATGTTTGCAGTTTTTGCAAAGCAGTCATACCGCCAACTTAAAATCACTGCGAACATTTTTCCATTACAGTATGTGACTACATGTAGTGTATGCATCACACTACCGCGAACTTAAAAGGTGACCGTAAACACTCCAATTTCCCACTAACGAGAAATTAAATCCTCGCAAACGTAAGTGCATTTAGTGTAATGTAAGTGGAGGTTATAGAGAGACCAGGGCTGTTACTAGTACACATGTAACATTTCCAAATTATATTAGAGCAAAAATTGTTTTCCATGAGAACGGATAATACCTTATACTAAGAGTTTTTACATGATGCAATGATGGATAATCTTTGTCAAATTATTTTTTTCAAAGTTTTTGTTGCCATTGTGTCAAGCTATTAGCTGTTGCTGTTTCTGTGCATAACCTGAAAAAATGTTGTATAGCTTACAACTTATAGTATACCCCATACAGACCTTCATTTCAGACTAGACAGGGTTTTCTGCAGTCCGGACTGGACAGGGTTTTCCAAAAAAACCCTAACTGAAACTTAGAGGTTACTCCAAGGAGGTTGAAAAGGTTACTCATTCTCACCTGAGTGAAGTGGGAAAGTCTTGTTAAAGTATTAGGACCTTGCCCAAACCCACACACAGACGAGATCAGTGCCACGGCAGGATTCCAACCCCAGGGCCTCTAGCTCCTGAGCCAAACACGCTGCCAATTACACCACACAATCTCACAATTCTAGGCAATTCTAGGTTCCGGTAATACAGGTAATAGGTAAAGGCCCTGTCTGGACATTGCTAAATGCAAATCGAAATAATGGCAAATATACAAAAGTAACGGTCTCCTCTGTCACCACTGGAACACCAGTGCTGGAAACCCAGTGCTGAAGCCCTCCTGTCAGCACTGGAAACTGAGTGCTGAGACTACAATCAGCACTGGATTACCAGTGCTTCGGTGTGCTAATCTAGTAAATCAGCTTCAAAAGTAGCAAGTATATGCCGTGCGTTGCACGCACAGATATATCTAAGTCTAAAGGAAATATATATATAACTCAGACAGCCATACGGACGCATGCTACACGACAATTACGTTCAGCACTGGAACGTTCCAGTGCTTTATAAACGTCAGCACTGGAAGCCCAGAGCTGAAGTTTTTACAGCACTGGTCTTCCAGTGCTGAAAAGTTCCCGAGCACTGGTAAATCCAGTGCTGAACCCGTTACTTTTGTATATCAGCACTCGGTTCCGGTGCTGACGGTGGTTTCAGCACTGGGTAACCAGTGCTGAATGACCTTTGAACTGGCTCGCCACCTCTCCGCCGCGAGTTCAGCACTGGTACCCGAGTGCTGACGGCAGTTCAGCACTGGAAAACCAGTGCTCAGAGAAGTTAAGCACTGGAAATCCAGTGCTCGCATTGGGTTCAGCACTGTAATTCCAGTGCTGAGGGAGCTTCAGCACTGGAACAAGGCCGTTCAGCACTGGAAAACCAGTGCTGACGTTTCTTCAGCATTGGAAAACTAGTGCTGAGGCCGATTCCACCAATTGATTCAGCACTGGAACACCAGTGCGGAACCCGTTACTTCTGAATAACATACTTGCGAAATAATGGCCGAGACAAGGACTGTTTTCGCTTCGTGGCCTTTTAGTTTTAATGTGACCAAGGAGGTTGAAAAGGAACACTAGTTATACTTTTCAACGGTTACCTCCTTGCTTTGGCAGAATTCCTGTCGCCGCACATGCGTCTTGATCTCTGTCAAAGAGCTTTAATGTTAGGAAGCCAATCATTTCTTAATATTGCTAAGGTTCTTGGTGAAGGTGATAAGAGGAACAATTTGCAAGATTGCAAAGCAAAAGGTCACCAAAGACAAGCGGTATATACAACCAACCCGGAAGTAACGTTAACCCGTAAACAGATGATCACCACTGCACTGAAAGTGCATTCAAATATTTTAAATAGCGGTTGATGTCTTTCTGAGCGACTAAGTGATGTAAGAAATGTGTCATCCACGGTGGCAAGTCATTATAAGTACGAATTCTTTGTCGTGAAGGCGTCTAGAATTCATACTTACCCATAACTTCGCTCACTTGGAAACATTCGGCTGAACTGAAGTTAGGCGAGAAAGGTGAAAGGTCACGACGCAGGCAAGTCCATTTACTTGGCGGGGGACATCCCTTTTTACACTAATTCAAATGTGACCACAACGTCAACTTTAATGACTATGAGCCATTTTGAACACGGCCTTGTAGTTGAAATTAGCCTCGCAGTTGAAATTAACTCGACACTCGATAAAAAATAGACGTCGTAATATTGTTAATAAACTCCGCTGTGAGAAACGTTATACTTAGTAACTTGCAACTTGTTCATACTGCCGCCAATGGTGCATTCATGCCGGGTTTAGGATACGAAAGAACCAAGGAGGTTTCAACCTCCTTGAAAGAACAAACAGCTGAGCCAGGTATATAATTGATAATCTTGTAGAATAAATTGTAGAAAAGTGTACCACAAAGGTCTTGTGGGATCTTGTGGCGGTTTGTGGAGATAGTTGAATTAAAGCTAGAAGCATTAGCTTGTATCATATTACCTGTTTGAACTTTGATCAATATCATGTTCAAGTTCAAATCAAAATATATATATTGTGAATCTATGGATCCAGATTTATTTTTAACAAAATGTACCGTAGTCATGTGATGTGTTTTGTCTTCTAATCTGCGTCATCGTTTCCCTTTATTTATATTCAACACAGCCGCGGATATCTCCTTCAAAAATGCAGCACAACTTGTGAGGATATTGCATGGAAACAAGGATTCAGAAGAACCTGCAGCTGGACTCAGATGTAAATCATAGGATGGGCTGAGAGGGCGACTATAAATATGCCATTCCAGAGCAAAGGACACTTATAACATGTTGTGTGCCATGAATTTTCAGTGTTTTGCCGAACCATAAAAGGTTTCTATTTTCTATGTCTGACTACAAAGTCAAACTTCAATTCCTTACTAGAATGAGTAGGAAATTGTACTTTAGTCCAATTGTACTATACAGCATTAGATATTGCTTTGGTGATGATGGTGATGCATTTTACAATTTTTCAAAAATACAATGTACATTGTAACCTTACTACACAAGTCCAATTGCATATACACGTGGTTATTCAAGTGAGCCCGGCCTATATGTGAATGTCCCTCAGCCTGACCGAAAGGAAATTAATTACTTAGCCACATATCTGCTGAATCAGCATTGTATTCAATTGGTTTGGTTTTGAACTTGGATGTGTTTAATTGAAAACACAATGAAATGATTTTACAGATATTCTTGAAAGAATTTCTCCAACTTCATAGATTAAACAATTATGTATGGAGTATCGGTAAATTCTGTGTGAAAAATTACGTATGAAATTAATATTAGGAAGCCAATCATTTCTTGATATTGCTAAGGTTCTTAACCGTTGGTGAAGGTGATAAGAGGAACAATTTGCAAGATTGCAAAGCAAAAAATCTGTACGTATTTGTGGCAAATGGATTATTTTTGGTCAGAATATGTTATAGATCCTGGAAAGTTCGTATGTTGAATCTGACAACGTCTGTGGCAGATACGAACGTTAACTATACGGCTCGGTATCTGTCGAAAATCCTCGTTTTCGGATTTTGTCGTAATGTTAATGAGGTTCCAAATAACAGTTTTCGATGTTCGAATATGTTACGGATTCTTTGTCGGATCCACCAAAAATACAGACTCTTGGAATATAGTGCCATTGTCTGGGACCCGCGGCCGTACACCAACAAAGGGATACAGGTGTCGGAGGCCGTCCAGCGCAGGGCCGCCCGAGTGACTCTTAATGACTTTCTTGCGGACTAGCAGCGTGACACAAATGCTCAAACACCTGCAGTGGTCCCCTCTCTCCGAAAGGAGGAGGAATTGGTGGGAGCGTGTAGCGCAGTGGCAGATTCTTCGGCCCGAGACCGAGAGGTTGCGGGTTCGAATCCGCCTGCTGTGTTACCGATCTTGTGCCCATGGGAAAGGCACTTTACACGACTTTCCTCACTTCACTCAAGTGAAAATGAGTAGCTAGCTTCGGCTCGGGCCGTCCTTCGGATAGGACGTTAAATGGAAGTGTTTGGGGAGAGCAACACCCCAAGCACGTTAAAGAACCCGCCACTTGTGCGAACATCTACCCGAGCGGATCAAACCATTCCGGCCAAAAATAGGGGTAGGGAATCTCCCGAGCAGCCCTCGTAACCCCTGCTTCGTCTATTGGGTCAGTTAGTCCTCACTCATAGTGAGCAATTGGGCTGGTCTCAATCATGATGTTTCTGACCTAGGGTGAAGAGTTGCTGTTACAGTTCCAATCATGTAACCCGTAACCTTGAGTGGCCTTCAGGCCTTGTTACGTGGTGACCATCGAGTAAAAAAAAAAGAAAAGGAATGACTACCTGAATAAAAACAAACTTCTAACTCGATATATGAGAATTCTTGTACACAACCAAAATTAAACTTACTTGCTTACGTTTCAGTGTCTATCAGACACCTTCCTCAGAGCTTCTGACTGGAGTTCTGCTTCTCGTCGCTATATGTAGTCGATGTAGGTGGCGCTTTTGCGATGAGAAGATGATCCCAAACGTGTCCAAGTTTGTATCCCCCCTCGTCCCGATTCATCAATGGGGTTGACTTTCTTATCCAGACCAAAGTGCCACCTACATCGGCTACATATAGCGACGAGAAGCAGAACTCCAGTCAAAAGCTCTGAGGAAGGTGTCTGATAGACACTGAAACGTAAGCAAGTAAGTTTAATTTGGTTGTGTACAAGAATTCTCATATATCATATATTCTACCAACCTGATGAAATTATTTTCGGAAACTTCTAACTCATTTCCAATCTGGCTTTGGAAAGTCGTACTTATGTGAGGCCGCTCTACACTCGGTAATGGAAGATCGGATTGAGTCGATCGACAAAAAGCAGCATACTGGCGTTATTTTCTGTAACTTGTCAAGGGCTTTCGACACGCATGAGCATGACTAGGGCCTGGGGTGGGTTACCGGTACAGAAAATTCAGGTACGGTCTAGGTCCAGAGGATCTGGTCTAGGTCAGGACCTGAACCCTGAACCTAATTGTTTGTGAATTGGCGATACTCAAAACAATGGTCTGTATCGCTACAAGTGAATCTGGTGGAGAATCCTACCTTTACGTAAACAACGCTAACTGCCTCTGTAAAGATAGACCAAGTTTGACTGTAGAAACTTGGTAAACTCTCTTCTACTTTGCTCTTTATTTTCTTGGACCAATAAGCCTCAAATCACGTGAACACCTGCCACTGTAGTGCAGGTATGATTGTTCATTTTCTTATTGGTCCACTATCTTTTCAGGTCCGTTTTTTTCCGGACCGGTCCAACAAGAAAAAAACGGTGTACCGGTACCCACCCCTAAGACATTATGTTGCTAAAACTAAAAGCCTATGGTATAATTGTCTTGTAAATTGTTGATGTCATCTAGCCTGGATACCATACCCCAACCTCAAAATATATCTTTCGTGTTGGGGTATGGCAGGATGGCTGTAGAAAGGTTCTCGAAGGCCCTTGATCAGAGGGAGGAGTACATAGGATTGATGACCACTCTCACCACAGGTAGCCAGCTACAACACTGACTACAGTTGGTCAGCAGACGGCTTAGTGGTCACTGTTATGGATTCAAAAAGTACAGTTGGGGGTGTTTAACCAATCATGGCAGGGGTGTAATTACCTCCTGCTGATCCTGTGCTGTTCTATTGGTGGAGTTTTTTGCCCACTATAAGGGGCAAAATTGAGAAGAGTTCCTATCCCATCCTGCCAGACCCCTGCACGATAGATACTTGAGATCGGGCTGGGGTTTGGTAACCAGGCTAGATGTCATCGTACTTGCCTTAATTGAGCACTGTCCGAAATATCGCATGTGACTTGCGGCGTACCACAAGGACACATCCTAGGGCTACACTCCTATTTATTTTACACATCATTGATCAGGACCAGGTACACACTTAGGTGTACTTAGGTGTAGTTCTTGATAGTGCTCTACAAGTAGATCTATCGGGGGCAAAGACTACTCTCCAAGTAGACGTTCGGCTCTGGATGGGATAATAGTATGGAGAGGGTCCGTTTGACAAGAATTTCCAATATTCCGCAGGCATGTCAGGATTTTTCCACAGGCATGTGTAGTTGCATCATCCTTTAGAGGGGAATAACTCGAGAATGGGTTGACGGATCTTAATGATATTTGGAATGTGACGTAGCTTCAGAGATGCTTGATGAGGAAAGTTGATAAATAAACTGCATTGCATGTTAGAATGCTAAGAAATATGCCATATGTAACTAGAAAAAAAGAGAAATATCAGGCTTGCTGTTAAGAATATATCCGATTGGTAAAAATGTTCGAAATTCCACAGCAATTTCTACGCGCGTGCGCAATTACACCATCATTTTGAAGAGGAATAACTCGGAAAGGGGTTGAAGGATCATCGTGATTTTTGATATGTAGATAACGTCGGAGATGCCTTCCATGAATAAGGGCTATCAATGCAAACCAGGGGCTAATTTGCATAATTGATGAGCTCAGTTTATTAAGCCACAGTATTTCATTACTACTAGGGCACTTAAACATGACATATGTAACTAGAAAAGATAAAGAGAAATATCGATAGACATCAATTATGAAAATTGTTACCTTGTTAACATAATAAATTAGAAATTGTTATAGTGTTAAATGACGAAAATTCCATTCTTGTGACATTTGGTAGCAACATGTTGCTACCAAATGTCACAAGTTGAACATGCGGACGTAAGTCCTGCAAATTAGGGTCTCATTAACATAATTCATGATACAATGCTACAATAGCTTTTTTAGCTAAGACTTTCATACTTTGAATACATTGTAGGTAGAGAAAATCATATAACGTTACATGTACAAGGTTGTGAAGGAAAGAGAAGGAACTAAGGTCTAGCGTCAAATAAAGTGTTCTGCAATACACCAGATACACAAATCTTGCCTGGATGAGCATTCTATATTTTACATTCAAAATCATGGAAGCCTCCAGAAAAAAACAGGTTTGCACATTGCCAAGTCGCGCTTTGACAATGATATGCATAGGAGTGTGGAGCTCCTGTACATGGTACCAGACTGCATTGCGCATGACGGACAGGCGGCCAAAATGACGCTTGTCGCCCTGACAGGCCGAGCAGAGACCCGCCATATTTCCTACTCTGCATCGATACCTGTATGGTAAACTTCCCGGTAAGGACGAGCTTGTCGGGGACTTGGTGCGGAACTCACCACTGACGTCATATGTACAATTGTAAGTTCAGCTTCTGACATTCACTAAAGCACAGACGTTCTATCTGAAGTGTGTAGCTTGACGTAATGTCTAATTTACAGACACGCTTTAACAAAAACGATGATACATGTTAAGTGAACCATTCACTAATCGAATGTGTGTCCCTTGGTCAGCATTCTGATAATCATTATTCACCGACGTGAGGTAAATAATGCACACTGTGACCTGTGTATTGTGAAAACAATGGTGAAAGTAGATGGAAGGGGCTGCCAGCTAGTTAATACTTCTGTGCAGTTTTTGTGGATGTGCATCAGACCATTTATTTACTTATTTGTAGATCATAAGAGAGGTCTCTTTAGTTAACTTGGTAACTGATTTCAAAGGTAACCTTTACAAAATCATCAGAAATCTTACTCTAACTAGCGGACTGTGGTCGGCGGAGCAAAACAGCCATGTCGAGTCCTGCACGATATTTTTAGCCCTGACAACCCGGAGGTGGAATGATACTGCCTGAATCAACACTGACAAGTAACAGCCGTCACCAAGTGTTGGAAGGCCGAGAATTCCGCTGTAACCGTGCCGCTATCACTTCGTCATCATCGTCACTAGGACTCGTGTGCCTGAGATGTTTATGAAAGGCCCAAGGAATAATATGATATGTTTATTCAGTACTGTCACTCCATCATTGATTGAACTAAAATAATCGTAATATGAAATAGTAAATTGCCTGATATGATAACAACTGACAGTCTTGGCGTTGGCGTTCCAAACGCTAGTGTCATGGCATCCAAAGGGTCAGGCCATGCTTCAACAGATCAGACTGTCACAGCTCTTTAAACATCACCTCAGTGCCATCACGGATATGGTTTTCTGAAAGGCATCTCAAGTCTTTGGCAAAGGACTGACAGGAGCTTTTAAGTCCAAAGTGTAGACACTACTTGGAAGAAAGCCTGAGGATCTTGTTTCGAAACGCTTGTTAGCTTGACATCTGGTGCTGTTTGTTAAAGAACATTATTTGATAAGGGCTGAAGATTTGAAAGGCCATGTGACCGGCATGTCGAATTCAAAATAATTCGTGATGTTGCATGTACTGCAAGTGTTTGCAAAGCCGTCCTTTTATACTCACCCAAATCAACTGGCCCTTGGACGTTGTGCGTGACCCAAAATATGCAGTAATATGATGCGCAACGTTATGCTTGCAACGCAGATGACTCATACCTCCGGGTCCGAGCTGTCACCCGGAGCCAGTAGTACTGTATACTTTATTCTGCCTGCCAGACGGCTCCAGATATTTGGTATTTGATGATTATTATGTGGATAGCTTGTCCTATACATAGAATAATAGATTGTAGTCAACAAAAAGGCTAATTAGCCGCTGCAAAAGTACTGTGCTGTAGACATCCCCAGCGACTGACAATATGGTGGCTATTTCTATGTGACAGTGTGTAGATTACATCTCGTTTGATACTTTTCTTATTTGTTTTATGTTAATTTTAATTTCAATTTTGTACCGATCATTTTGTCATTCACCTTTGCCAACTTTAACAACCTTTAAAAAACTGCGTAGGAACCACGTCGTTCTGGGCATGAAGCTTAGAGAACATTTAGTATCCTCTCGGTGGTAATGAAACACTGGGATACGGTCATCAACAGATCACTGTAAATCTTCATAGCATGGTTACATATTTTCTTTTATTTGCAAGAAGAACGAGGTAAGTTCTCGTCGCGTTGTTTCTGTCAAGTCATCCTATTCTTATACGATCAACGTTACCAACTGGGATGGAAGATCGATATCGACAATCAGCCGTTTAATAACGGCCAGTCTTATCCTCCCCGGCGACTGGTCAACAAGTCCATCAACTGTTGTGAATCGAGACGATTCAATCGTCATTTTATGACAATGACAATGATCTTTATTGCATATTCCTGCCCAACATGGGCTAAATGCATTGGGTTAGATAACTTAAGTATACGTGAAACAGGTTACATCTTATATCATCTAAAATCTACATAGTCTCTTCTCTCTTTTTGAAACTTGTGTGAACAAATTTACAAATCTCTTCAAGTGCATTGTATCTATTAGTCGTCATAATGTAGTTGAACATTTGGTCCTTACATAAACACACATATTCATTATCTAGTTGTAGTGTATTTATGAGAGATGTGCGCATCTCGGTGTATAGTGGGCATTCTAAAAGCAAATGTACTTCATTCTCTACACATCTATCGTTGCAAAATGTACATAATCTGTCATTTGGAGGAGTCTTGCTGTGTCTACCAACTTCAATTTGTAGAGGTTGGTCGCTAATTCTTAGTTTAGTCATGGCTCGGCGGTGATAGAAATTTATGGATAACTAGCCAAGGCCACATTTGGTGACCGTGAGATGACGGACATGTAATTATTCCTTTATTCTGGGCCCAAATATTCACAGGAAGTGTACTGCTACGATGTTTTCATATTTCATTCCTTTGTAAAGTTGAAACAGGGACGATATTAAAAGATTGTCGATCGTCCAGTCCGTTCTGTAACGTTGATCATGTGAGAATCGAGCTTTATTCCTGTTTTGCAGGTTACTGGCAGAGTCGTCTTCTCATCAGCACATGGTGACACACGTGTAGATGCTGGCCATGATGGGTCACGGTAGATTCGTGACGTTCCTCCTGCTCGTCCTGTGGTCCTGCTGCTCTGTCACTAGAGCTCATTATCCTCAGGAAGGTGGCGGGGAAGCCAACATATTTCTAAGTATTTTAACCAAACTGGGCAAACTAGCGCGTGAGGAAGGAGCAACATCAGGTCACAACATCCATCTCCGGTCTACAGTCGCTATTGCCAACTTCAGCGCAAGTGTGGCGACATCTGTAAGTATATGCGACATACTCCGTGTGCATTTCGTGCATGTCATGTTCCTTCCCTCTGTCACATGTACATCTATGTCCCTCCTCAGTTTGTCTCCAAGTCTGCTATTGTCTTTCCTGCAGGTGATAAACTATGGGGTATGGCTGATGGTCAGGAGCAGGAACGACTGTAAATTTGTTTGTCTCTAAAGGTGGACTCTCACTGCACTTGGGGGCACCGGTGGGGCACTACGGGGTTCGTTCACTGCGGCACTGTTTTGTTATTTTCGCGATTTTTAATAATTTAGATATTGCTTAAGACGTAAAATTATAACTTAGAAGACAACAAAATACACAAAAGAGAAGAACATTCGTTCTTTATCTCTGAAATTCGTTTAGTTATCTACAAACCCCGCAGTGCCGCACCGGTGAGAGCCCATCTTTAGTCTGCTCCCTGTGCTATTCCTGTTCCTAACGCCACCACAGCGTTCGGAAATCGGTGTTCGGCTAGCTCTCGTCAATCGTCGGGTGATGATGTATGATTCTTTGGGATCGACATTGGATCGGGCTGTGTGTGTGTGTTACCAAGGAGGTCTTATCAAAACCTCCTTGGTGTTACCGTTAGTTTGCGATTCTCGGCAATCGTTCAGTGGACCGAGTACACGGTGTATGTTAGTGTATGATTCTGGGGGATCTGTGGAACGAGTACACACTGTTTGAGCTCATATAGTCTCATTTTTAATACGGCCAAGTAATACTAACTTCAACAAAACTAGATGGCCTACCGTCGATGGAAAGATCAGCTCGGTATAGAGGTTAATGTGGTCATTTAGGGCATGGGATTTAAGGTGGAGACGAAACGTGGTCATATAAACGCATTGATACGCATCGATGTCAGGAAAGATATTTCTCCTGTTGTGTACAGGACACGCAGGAAGAGCTGGCTGTATTTACAAGAGAAAGGGAACGTAGATAGAATCCAGATTTTTGTCCTACGAACTATTATCGTTAAATCATTTTCTTTGCCAAGAAGGATTATGTTTTCGGTGTCGTTTTATCTGTGTTTGTGTTTGTTTGTTTCCAGATAGCTTTGATATGACTTTTTGTATATGAGTGGGCGTAGGCAAGTTCGGTTATGGACCACCTGGTGGATTTCTGTGGTCCTGCAGCAGGACTTCCGGCTTCCATACCTCGTGTTCTGAACATCATATGGTCATGATATTTTAAGGATCTAACTCATGACGATGTGGTGTAGATTGTGACACACTGCAGAGGTCAGATTTGTTTGAGTCTCCGAAAGATTACCCATTCTAACATGGTGCATTCGACATCATTTAAAATCACTTGTGTTATTGGTCTAGAATGGTGAAAGCTTTTGGGAGTCCAAAACATTGCCCTACATTCTTGTGTATCTCTATCCAAGGAATCCTCAACAACAGTCTTGCTGACGTGGAATATCGTAGGGAATGTGACATACACCAGTTACTACTTGGAGTACGAGATGTTGGACAAACAGGATTACATCAAGGTCCGTCAACGCAACATAGAGGACCGGACTGCTCGATGGTACAAGCTGGACTACCTGCAGGCAGACTCAAGGTGAGGCTGGGCTGGATCATGTCGGCCTATCATTTTACGTGAAGGCATTTTTTAAACCTTTATTTATTCACGAGAAGCTCAAATCGGCCAGCAGGCCGCTTTTCATTGAGGTCATGAGGAAGGTAAGGGTCAGATAAAATATAACAGCGAATGCATATTACATTGAATACTAATAAATCCATCAACCTATATCACTACACATATGGCAGGGAACGTCAGATTACAGTCTCTAAACGGGCGTTTGTTCTTGCAGCGTATTTCACATGCATCTTGTATTCTGTTATATTCTCAGATATGCAAACATGTATGTATGTATCAGCTCTGATCATTTCCACTTGCAGGTACAAGGTGTGCCTCTTTTTGAGGAACAAGAAGACCATCCTCGGTCGTCAGAAGAGATGTCTGATTGCCACCACCACCGACGACTCCAGCGGTCAGACGTGGATGTATGTAATTATTGCACTCGCAGTTGTCGTGTTAGTCTGCTTCTTCTTTGCCTCCATCTACTTCCGATGGGACAAGCAGGTGGTCCAGGGGGGAATCAGAGATATGTTTAGGCGCAGACGGGAGAAGAGAGCGCGACTCAAACAGAGAGGGGCCGTCAATGACAGCTCGATGCACCGCCACTCGCGCCTGGGCCTGGACCGCACTCCCCAGCCGTCTCCCCGCCAGTCTCCCCGCCAGTCCCCGATGTCGAAAAAGTCACCCCAAGTACATTGAGCTCATCATGCCGGAAAAAATGCGCCTGTCGAGATAGTGTCTACGGCAATCATCAGGAAATATTAGAAAATGTACGCTTGGTGCAAAGTATACATGTATTGAATGATTCAACAATTTTGGTTGAAGTTTCATGAATGTGTATTGGAAATTACAGCATGAACTTGCTTACCGGTCTACGTCAACATTGTAACACCCAGCAAACGGCCTCGAATGTAGCTAACCATGCAGATTACTCATATGTAATAATTGGCGGCACCGGCAGGTTTTACGTAGAAATGCACTCTTTATAGAGACTTTGTAATATGATTACGATTTCCTTCAACTACATAGTAGTGAACTTCAGGCTATGTGTCAGTGAAGACCACGGCGGGAAAGTTAAACCCTCATGAATAGGAATAACGGGACGAATGGTATGAAGTTCAATATTCAATGTTTGGTCTGTCTCACATAGATAACTTGGTTGTCAGCTTCAGTAAGATAGTTATTTGCCGGAATCAAATGTTGATCCCGTATCTGTCATACCGAATGGTATGAAGTTCAATATTCAATGTTTGGTCTGTCTCACATAGATAACTTGGTTGTCAGCTTCAGTAAGATAGTTATTTGCCGGAATCAAATGTTGATCCCGTATCTGTGAGGGCAATAGATAACTGCTGTATATGTTACAATATTTAAAAGCATAAATTTTCTTGTCCTCCGAGATGTTATAACATTTTCGACGTCATTAATTGCTTGTGTATAATGGAGGTTAGAAAACAGTTATTTTCCTTTTGATATGTCTTACGTTTAGCTAAATGCAACAATACAGTTCTGTGAACTTATATTTCTATTAAGTAAGACCGATTGCTATGTCTATGAGTTTGACAACGCATTTATTTTATACATGTATAAAAGCATCTTGTAAGGTTTAAATAGTACGAAGAAAATTAGACGTAGCTGGGATAGTTGTTATAGTGTCGTTCCTTTTGTCATCAATAACGGCAAGACGTTTGAAAATAAGAGCAATAAAAATACGTTTGATAATGGTACACTTCGAGACTGATAACACACTATGTCAACACGTGTTTCTTATAAAGCTGAACGTTATGTGGATCTATAGTTGCAAGGGGAAAAGTTTGTTGATACGCGCCTTTCAAAGAAACGAAAACGTAGCCTGACATATCATACAAAATATCATCAGCCCTTTTATATTTCTACCCCCAACCCCATATTAGTTTGTTAAATACTATACGTCTAAAGCAGTCGAAGATGGAACACGTTTTTTATTTATATTAATTTAGTTTTTATTTTATTGAAATTGCAACAAGGCATCTCAGAGCATCTCAGGCAGCAATGCTGATGCTAGGTGAGATCAAACATACATACATTATACAGTGGAACATTTACTACGACGAAAAAATGGCATTGTTTCAAGTTGTCACAATTACATACTTCTACATCCATGGACGAACAGACAGCTTATTTTTCTCAAAACTGCAGAACCCACAAATTCTATTTGCATAAAAAAGAGACATATGGTCTTCCTCTTCTTCCATAAAAAAGCGACAGACCCAACCTGTTTAGTATTTGGGTAACCTCTTGTTAAAATAATATCCATTGTAACGTATATGTCTCACATGTCCCTACCATATACTTGCAATTAGCAATGTACAACATCTCTATAGGAAAGTAAAGTAGTAGACATTTGTACTTGTGTTAAAGATTGTGTACAACTTCACTACAACCGTCTTTGCAGGTCAGTTTACTGGGATACTGTCTTCCCATTTTACGCACTGATGTAAAAATGCTCTAGAATTTAATTAATTCATAAGCTTAAGCTTGTTACATGATATAACATCTTGTAGTAACTCCTATAGAAAAATATCACTGACAATCCAAGGCGGGACTGTTGAGTTCTTGATGACGAAATGGTACGAACTTGTAAAACTTGGTACAAACTTGGTGCTCCAAGACTGCCAAGCAAGGTCGTTGTCTTGGTGCTGTTCCCCAGCCACTGGAAGTTGTGTTTGCTCAAGATGTGCAATGTATGACAGACATGCAAATGAAGTGCTATGGGCACGTGACGAGTCCTACACATCCGGCGACCTCATACCTCCATGAAATATTTACAGCTTTTGTAGATGACATACACATTAATAATTCATGCATGGTGATGTTCATCTTTGTTAAGCTTACACAGGTCACAAGTAACAAAATTCCATCATTTATAACTAATTATATAAGCGCATTTTCCATTTTTGCATTAATTATACGAATCAGTTCCTCATTTTCTTGTTTTTTTTTTTTTCTTTATTCAAAAACACAGAACAAGGACAATGTGGCGCTGCACTCAAGTTTAACAACTTATTTTAACAGCGCCACATAACAAAATACAAATAAATTAATAACATTAAGTAATCTAGGTCAACATATCAGGGCGCCATATCCCCCCACCCCAAGACATATAATAGTATCAATTGGCCTAATTGGGTACATATGAAAAAAGAGAAATAACAAAATTAGAGCTGGGACTTCTATATCAACTTGACTGCAGTCATGCAGATCTAGAAGCGCTTAGTGTCCTCAATGTAAGTTTGCGTGAGTAGCATCGTTTTAAAATTGTAAACAGAAGGTAGCAATGCGGAACCTCTGAGAATAAAATGTAATTTGACATTGTCAGACATATTATTAAGGTTAACACGATGACCAAGTAAATCTGCAAGATTGCCGAAGAATTCCGATCTCTGATGGACATATAATGGGCAATAAAGCATAAAATGTAATACGGATTCGCATCGAAACCCGCATCTGCAGGAGGCACTGGGAGACAGTCCTCGGATAAACAAACTTTGATTGAGAGCACAGGTGCCGATGCGAAGTCGGACAAGAAGGGCGCAGGTGTAACGAGGGCCACAATCGTAGTGTGGGGGGCGAATGGGACGTACTGATTTAATTAGGTATTTCCGAAATAGCGAGTAACGTGAGGAACGAATAACAAGGTCCAAGTCGTTCCAGAGATTCAAACAGTGAGGAACAAACGATTTGCCAAATCTATCAGTAGATTGTATCGAAAGTCGAAAATTTGACCTATTTCTTAAGTTGTAGGAAGTAGTTTGGGAAATTTCAGGGGGGATCAGATCTATAAGGTACCTCCGTGTTTGGCCGTTGACTATTTTGTAAAATAAATATAAACGGTGAATATGGCGTCTGCTAGAGAGAGACTCCCAACCTAGTTCTTGGCAAACAGAAATGTATGAGGAGCCTTTAACTGCTCCTGATACGATAAGGGAGCAAACATACTGAATTCGTTCAATAAGATTGGAGTCTTCGGCAGTACAGCCATCCCAAACAGCATCCGCATATTCGAGACAAGGGCGAATAAATGATTTATAAATGGTTTCTAAAACTTTACGAGTTAATTTGAATTTTAGACCACGAAATACATTGACTTGTTTAGAAATTTTAGCGAGCATCTGAATGATGTGGTTGTGCCAAGACAAGTTAGAAGTCAAAACAACCCCAATATGTTTATGGAATAAAACTCGTTTAATTTCAGACGTTCCAAGATAAAGAGGGGGGTGGTTGACAGGGGATCTTTTAGCCGAAAATACCATTTCTTCAGTTTTTAATGGATTTAATTCCATCAACCATTTATGGGACCAGGACAGAATTGTAGATAAATCAGAGTTGAGCCGATATGCAGATGTAGTTGGGTCTTCAACAACTTCAAGTAGAGAACTGTCGTCCGCGAATAAAAACGGTAAAGAACTTAAGTTATTTACAATATCATTTATATAGATAATAAACAGTAAGGGGCCTAACACGGAACCTTGAGGGACCCCTGCGCCAATCTTGGACCATGGAGAAGACTGTCCGTCTATAACGACTCTTTGAGATCTCTCACATAAATAACTGTAAATCCAATTTAACAAGGGACCATCGATTCCATATTGCTGAAGTTTAAATATCAAACCAGAATGCCATACCTTGTCAAAGGCCCTCGAAAAATCAAGAAAAACGGAGCGAACTTCTTTCCCTTCTTCAAAAGCCTTAAGGATAGTATGACAAATATAAACTAGCTGACACACGGTTGAGTCACCATGTACAAAACCAGATTGGAGAGAATAGATAAGGTCGTTTGAAAAAAGGTGGTTATAAATATGTTTGTATACAATTTTTTCGAGGACCTTTGACAAGTTAGGAAGCAGTGACACAGGACGATAATTACATTTATCATGAGGATCGCCTTTCTTAAAAATGGGAACAACGTTTGCCCGTTTCCAGATCATGGGAAATATTCCGTATGACAGAGATAGATTGAATACATAAGCTACCTTGTCAGATATAAGAGGGGTAATAAGTTTAAGAAAATAATTGTCAATATTATCGTATCCATTAGCCTTAGAGGTGTCCAGGCTTCTAATGTAAAGTTCGACTTCTTCGGGTGTAGTGAAAACGCAAGACAGTCTCGCATCTGTGAGAGAATTAAAATCAGGAAGGGTAGCATTGGAAGTATCAATTAAGGACTGTGTAATAAAGTACTTGTTAAATATACAGGCCTTTTGGTAGGAATCGACTATTGAGGAATTTCCTTCTAAGAGAGGAGGGATTGTTGTATAAGATTTAGGCCTATAAAAATGTTTAACAATGTGCCACCATTTTTTATTAGCAGTTGAAGGATCAGAAAGAGCCTGTACTAGGTGAGACTGATATTCAGCCTTAGCCTGCGTGATTGTTGTAGAAAGTCTATTACGAATTTTACGGTATGTTTCCCAGTCCGTAGGGCGATTAGAAAGTTTTGCAATTTTGTGCGACTTGTCGCGAGAGCGCATAAGTCGCCTTATTTTATTGGACATCCAGGGTTTATCATTACATTTAATTACAATAGTTTTGTGGGGGACACAGCGATCTTTGGCCTCAAGAATAAGTTCTCCCAGTTTACTGCTGGCTTCGTCTACTGTCTCACACCTGTAAATGTCGGACCATATGGGATCATTTGAGAAAGCGAGAAGAGAATCGTAATCTAAATTCTTGAAATCCCAAATGGTACGAGTGTAAGGTCTAGGAATGTAGACAGAAAGCTTCATGTAACCAATTGTTGGGGAGTGGTGACATCCAGACAACGGAGCTAAAACACGACAGTCAGAAAAAAGACGAGGAAGGTCCGTTAAAATCAAGTCAATTAAGGATGGGGACTGCGATAGATCGCAGGTAGGTTCCTTCACTATTTGTTCAAAGTTTGCTAATTTAATAGCTTGATAAAGTTTTTCACCTGCATAATTAATTGAGTCCAGGTGCCACCACTCATTATGCTTGGCATTAAAATCACCCATTACGACAATGGCATCAGGGCGCGAATTACGCGCCCTGACGACAGAGTCGGTAAAGGAGTCAATGAAGTTATTTGTTATGCAGACATTTTGTCCAGGTGGCCGGTAGTAGGCAGACAAAAGTACTTTGAAGGAACCAATGTTCAATTCCAGCCAGATGGATTCAAACAATTGAGGTTCAAGATCGCTGCGTCGCTTACATGAGATAAGATTTGAAACATATATAAGGACCCCGCCACCATGACGATTACGGTCTCGTCGATGAGGCGACTGAAAGTTAGCCAGTGAGATTTCGTGTGACTCAATCGAGTCACTGAGCCACGACTCAGTGATCGCTATTACGTCTAAACTAAATCCAGAAGCTAAGACTGAAATCTCATCTAGTTTGTTACCTGCTACTATGCTATTAACATTGACATGCATGAATGTTAAAGATTTGTGTTTGCCTGGATACCTCACGGGCAGAAAATCAGATGATATTAATGAGGACATAGTTTACGAAAAAGGTACATCGAAACCCTTCGGCATTGCAGAATGATCTGAAACAGGGGGTGATATGACAGGCGCACAACTAAAATAATGAATAAAGTTTCACACATAACCATAAGTTACAAACGAGTTAGTTAAGTTCACATAACTCTCAGGCCGACATTATTGTAAGTATATTTTAAATTTTAACGAAAAAGTAGGCAGAAAAGCAAGTCAGGTTTATAAGAGTCAGTGTTCAGGTAAAGTGTTGGAAATACCGGTCCGGGCTCTGGAATGTCTTGCCACCAGCCAGCATCCTCACTTCCGCTCCGACGATGTTGTACTTGGACTTCCGTCCCTTGTCACGAGCGTCGTTGAAAGCTGCACGAAAATCCTCCTTTTGCTTCTGAAGAGCTATGGGGAGGTGTTTCTTGTTTGGTATCTGTTTATGTTCCACCAGTGACCAGTCATGAATTACATGAGATACATTTAAGTCCAGTTATTGAAAAGAATATAATTATATATAGAAGCATTGTTTAAGAATATTAGAACCAAAACACACATCTCTCTTAGGCCTACGTCACATTTCCAATCCGGGGCCCGGCCGGGCTGTTTTTGAAAACGAAAAATAGAAATGTATACGTAACAATATATTCATTCGTTCGTTCGTTCGTTCGTTCGTTCGTTCGTTCATTCATTCATTCATTCATTCATTCATTCATTCATTCATTCATTCATTCATTCATTCATTCATTCATTCATTCATTCATTCATTCATTCATTCATTCCAGAATGCTGAGAAATGGCTTAAATGTCTCATGGAGGCAAAGAACCTCGAACCGTGAGCTATGTAAGAACTTACCGCCAATTGCCGAAACAATACGACAAAGGAGACTGCGATTCATAGGTCACTGCTTGAAAAATAAAGAAAACGAAGTAGTGTACAAACCGCGAAGTTCTACTGTGGAACCTGAATCATGGAAATAGAAGCCATGGAAGGCCACATAAGACATACATCAAACCGTTTAAAGCTGACAGCGGCACGAACCCCCAGCAACTTCCGGCAACGTTGGAGGACAAAGACGAAAAAGGTGCGGAGAAACTAGTCAAGAAGAGACTCCGAAAGAACTCGACGTAGTGAGTGAGCGCGAGTGAGTGCTCAAAATATCGTGAGAAACGTTATTTACCATTTTTGCTTGGTCGAAGTATTTTGATACACTTTATCATATCATATATATACTAGATAAATCCAATCATATCTTACGAGGTGATAGTCCTTACTGTGTGCAAAAAGGTACATACATGAGAGGCCGTTTATAAACTGTAATCTGCAGTGTGATTCGCACTTCAGGGCCTTCTATAACTATAGATGTAACAACATGATTGCAATGTTTTAATCTGGCTTGAACTAGCGTTCACAGTGCACTTTGATATACCTTGCAGTCCTAATGTACTATAGATGTACTATGATTATAGAGGGCCTTGCGGAAATCCCTGTACTGTTGTTGCGCCAATGAAGATTTTCCATAAGGTATTGCCCGGCACGTCGCCGCTACAGGAATGGTAACCATACTTTACTCATTAATGATTCATACCAGAGTGGTCCGCAGGGATTTCGATTGTTTAATGCAATCGTGTATGGCGGGCAAAATCGTCATAACGCCCCCCAAACAAAGTCATGTGTTTAACTGATGGACCCATGCCGTGCTTGTAATTTGTCCGTTCTAGAGGATGATAATTGTTGTATCATAACATTAACAGAGTATTTCATATCTATAAATTTACATACATGTACGTGCGATACACATTCGTCCCACAGGGCTAAATACATGTACCTACTTGGTTGATGGTTGGATTACGTATCTCCACGTAGACTGTATTTTGGAACAAAGACACAGACGGAGCTTGTGATACACTGAAGGGCGTGAGGCAGATGCTGGCACGGTCTTACTGCGCATGCCACAACAGGGCGGAGTAAGCTGATATGATTTGGAAAAGCGAGGAGGAGGCAAAACCCTTCCACTGTCATCACAGCTTTTGTTGTTGCGTCTAAGGACTGTGATGTACATATGACAGCAGAGGCGGCTGTCCTGGTGTACTGTGCTATATACATTTCCTAGGTCCTTGGTGGTTACTGGCCGATCACAGAG
>NC_049992.1:21272020-21307173 GCF_000003815.2 Branchiostoma floridae | reverse complement strand
ACAGTACTACTTATGTTCAGACCGCTAAATCAGTCATTCAAGGTCAGTTGACTAGTGTTTTCTTCATGCAGACACAAATAAACTCGCTGAAGCGTTTCCTGTCCGATGTAGGGATTGTTTTTATTACTGTCAGACACACAAATGCGTTACTTCATGTTTGCTAAATGAAGACTCGCCAGTGTGAGCGGCGCACGCAGGCAGCTATGTCATACCCGAGCGCGGGTGCGATGCAGGCATGCTGGCCACGTCAGATTTCCCATTCCGGGCACGTCTGCTGTGGTGACCCACATCAAATTTCGCCTACGTGCATACCGACGGCCGATACGGAAAACGCTAGAACGTTCATCCTCTTTATTTACAGGGCAGTCTGTCGTGTTGCTTATCAGAATCCGTCATAACATAAAACTGCCAGATGATTTTTGTATACGGTTCCTTCAGAGACGACATTTGTTGCTTAGCCAACGTCATATTTCATCTAGTGTGTACAAATACAGTCTGCAACAGACACTTCAGAGCGAAGATAGGGCTGTATAGACACCTGCGAACGCATGGAACTACCTGAAGGATGGACGACATAGATGACAAAAGCGGTCCTCGTCGACTTGACGGACGAACGACAAAAATATAGCCTCTACCCCGTAGAGTAAATACGACATTTGATTTATTGTTTTTTATCCTTAGCTAATTAGGCCACGCCAATTCTGTTTGTTGCTTCTCGGAGTCGGCTGTCCTATTTTCTTGGATTTTGGGCTGATGACGTCATCAAATTAGCATAATTTATGCATATATATATAATTATGAAAGATATGCTAAATAATATACGATTTTATTCATGTAACAAAATAGCAGTAATATAGCAAATAAATGTGAAAAATACATTGTTAGAACCAAAAATAGTGATTTTTGGCAAAACTGCCTGTAAGCAAACGGTTGCCATGGCAACACGAAAAAATGGAAAATTTGTCAAACTTCGTAAAAATGTTACCAAACATATTTTAGGGAAAATTTAGCGTAAGGCGTTCTGACGTTATAGGACATTGAAGGTTGGGGCGGGCCTTCAAAAGGCCCCCCCCCCCCCCCGGTCTGAATACGGTTAAATCGGGTGTGGCCTTATCAACAGAAAGCCTGCTCTGCAGAATGACTTTCATGGGCAAGACAGAAGCTCGGAGACCTCCGTATGACATCATGCATCAATAATGAAAAATGATAAATGATGCCTTAACACACAAATGTAAACTCTATACCCCTTCCTTTTTTTAAGACCTATCGGTTGTGATTGAATAAAGTTAAACGTCGATTTTCACACTTTTTAGTCAAGCCGGAGGTGTCCAAAAGCCGGGCGGGGCCCAAAGGTCGGATTTCTTATATATGATTGTAGTCTAGATAACACAGACAAAGTGCCATAACTAACTAATGGACATATAGAATACAACACGGTGTATTCCGTATCACCCGAGGTTCCAGCCCGACCGCGGGTATGATCGACCGACGGTCGGAGGGAAATCCGACCCACGAGATGACCAAGGGCGGTTCGGAATACACCGTGTTGTATTTCATTTATGTCATACCCAGGTCGGAAAACTCGGATTTAATAGTCAAACTACGTATACTCATAAATAGAAAGGTAACATTTGCAAGCAAATACAGAATGTTACCTTCACATGGTCTAGCCCAGCATTTCTACCTGGAAGGGTAAACTGATTTAGTTGACACAGGATAAGTCAAGAAGGGCCGAATGAATTTTTAATAATTTTTTTATCTGTATCTTGAATAATGAACACAACATCCCATTTTGTTCCAAACAGGGTTTCTCATCATCATATCATCTCGGTCCCATAGCTACAAGCCACAGGGGCAGTCTGTCCACAAAGGTTCTCCACTTCTGACGGTCGTCAACAGGGTTTACTCGACGACATTTAGTGTGGGGAAGGCGGTCGTCTGGGAGAGGGCCTAGGATTTTTTTTCGGCTTGGGGAAAAGGAGAACTTTCTCGGCTTTGGGAGATCTCCATGGAAACAAATGGCTTCTTTCAACAATATTTATTCAAATGTTTAAAAAATATAGCTTTGAATCAGTCAGGAAATTTTTAAGTATCCGACTTGGTGCAGAGCTCGCGCCGTGAAGGTCAGTTGATAACATAAGAATAAGTTAAATTTTGCGCTTTCCAGCATTGTTGACGGACAAACTCGGCGCGTAAATATAGACAAATTTTGCAAAAATCTCCAGAAAATCAGCGGATGTTTGTGGACGGTGCTGACTTAGATGACAATTCCTAACGCCCGCCGGCGGCGAGAGAGGAGCGGCCGGTCGAACCCGATCAGTGCCGCCCCCTCCACCTACTGTTCTGGTCAGTCGCATCGTGCTAGCGCCGACTTTTTTGTCAGTTATTGCTACCACAGAAGTAGAAAAATATGTGAATTTAAATGTGTAAGATACAAAATAGTCTCCGGCAAGCTGCTTGGACCCCACAAGCTTGCAATGCGTTCTATATGGGGGCGGGGCCCTACATGAAACGTGAAAGATAAGTTTAGTTTGCGTTATGCTTTAAAAATTTGGACCGAATATAAATTTATACCGTACCGATGTCAGGCGCGCTGTACTGACTGTAGGCTGAAAATAAAACTTAATATTATCGAGAGATGTCGAAGATATTTTGTTGATGTTGGCGGTGTTTTTTTTTTTTTTTTGTAATGATTTTCGTCGCAAACAGTGCATTCAGCCCGTTTCCCGTGAAAACATCAGCTGGATTGTGCTAGATACAACCCTCCTCACAGGAGACAAGAAGTACATACAGTCACAATGTTACCGCCAAAAGGAAGCCAAAAAATTATAGAATTGAATTCTCATTTCTGTCTATTTTGAATTCATGAACTTTTGAAGAGAGCAAAATTAAAACAAGCTCACCAAGTTACGGCACACTGTCAAGTGTAGCACCAAAATCGGAACAAAAATCTCACAGAGTTTATCGCTTGTAACGCACAGGGTGAAGTATAAAATGTATTTTTATCCAAGTATGTTGTTCAGATGAATGTGTTAAAAATTCATTTATCAAAATTTGATCCCTCTGGCAACTAGCGATGGAGCGCCATGAGTTCTGGCGCGTGACAAAGCATGCCATGTCAGGGCACCTCCCCTTACCAACTACTGTAAATCTTCATGTTTGTCATCATCGTGCAATCACCTGTTGGCATTTTTTGCATACTATTTCGGCGGCCACCTCCATGTGACGTTATACGATTTTGTTTCGATACGTCCCCTTCAGCTTTCTCTTAACTTCAACGTCCCCGACTATAACTAGGAGACTGAACTTGAGTCTCAACATCCGTCCTCAAATCGCCACCAGTCTGCCATATCCGCGGAATATTCCAGCCATACAATGTATAAAATCTTCCTGTCAAACAATGTTATGACAGACGATATTGTAATGTATGTTGGAACAACAATCAATATCTTTGCATATCATGAGGACCAAAGTTGATTTGGATTCTGTTCCTGTAAGCACATACCACGCAATTATATTGTTATTTTATGTATGTTCGCAGCCACCAAGACCACCGGAGAAGCTACAAAGCTGAAAAATTCTTCTGAGAATTTGGATACGATAAGTTCACAGCTACCATGCCGGCTTCGGTAGGACGAATATCTATGTGCGTTGTGTGTACCGTCTTCTGCTGCACATTGGTGGTCTCTGAGATCGTCCACAACCCCATCAGACACAGACAGATCAGCCGGTATGAGGGCCACAGGGCGCAGAAACCGCCGCCGCACGCAGCCCCCGAGCCGCGCGCTGACAAGTTGGAGATGAAGAACAACCTACGTGTGGAGAACCTGACCTCTTCACAGGTACACCATGTGGTGATGTAGATATACTTACTGGACACACAGATTAGCAGGCTGTACTCAATATCAGTCACAAGATTTAATATTAGTCACCAAAATCACCATGTGTGGAAGTATCATTCAGCCGCTCTTCCCAGAGCTCCAGTGTGATACGGTAGGTGGTCACGGGAACATCAATGAATACCAAAATAAAGACACAAATATAACTAGAAAGGCCGACATTTGCTTGAGAGCAAATACAGCATATTTCAGCCATCTCCCTCCCCATGCAACAGTAGACAGTTCTAAAATCACCCATGTGTGAAAACGGAACACTTCTGCTTAAAAATCACTTTTACTAAGCACAGTTTAGTCCAAAAAGCAATCTTAAAAAAATACCCCGTGCAAGAATGGACTCTTTCAGTGCACCCCATTGGAGTTTTCACAATAGACCAGTCTAGAAATGCTCCCGCTGAAAACATGGCCTTTGAATCAGAAACCCAGTTCAAAATTAGACTCAGCAAAAGAGTCCCCCCGTGCATGAAAAGGTAAAATAGACCAGTCTAAAAACACTTCAATCTGCTAAAAATAAAATTTTGAATCATCACCCATCCATCCTGAATTTGAAAAAATCCCCCTCCGTCCAAGAATGGACACTTCCTGTGATACCCCTATGTAAAATGGACCAGTGCAAAAATACATCCTCTAAAATAGGACTTTGACATAGTCATGGAAGTCCAAAAATTATTCCTTTTGTAAAAATGCCCCCCTCCGTGCAAGAATGGACTATTCCATCATATCCCATGTAAAATTGCAAAATAGACCAGTCCAAAAATACTCCCACTAAAAGACTTTACATAATCATTGGTCCAAATATGAATTTAAAAATAAAAATTAACCCCTCCGTGCAGGAATGGACTCTTCCAGATATATACAGGCTCGCTGATTGGCTGCCGTAACCTACTCAGAATATTAAATCAGCCTACACGAATGGTTGCCAAATAGGTCTTGTATAGACATGTACACGTGCAGATTGCAGGTGGAGGGTCAACGACCTTGAGGTCATTGACCTCTCTGGCCATTTGAAAATGACCACAAAATCCCAAAATATATCATTTTGAAGTGGTTTATGCCAAAAATTATACATAGGTCATTTGGATAAATATCAAGAGCACCCCTTTACCAAATTTCAGGTCATTTGGTTGTGAAACGGGGGTACAGGAGCCAAAAATGTCCTATTTTTGACAAAAAATGGCCACAAAATCGCAAAATTAAGCATTTTGTTGTACTGTATGCCCAAATTGTTGTTGAATCCATGTGCGCATATGTAAAGGGCACTCCTATACAAAAATTTAGGTCATTTGGTTGTGAAACGAGGGTACAGGAGCCAAAAATGTCCTTTTTTGTAAAAAAAATGACCAAAAGTCACAAAATTAAGCAATTTCTTGTACCATATTCCAAAACTGTTATTGAATCTATGTGGGCATATTATTAAAGCATCTCTTTACCAAATTTTAGGTCATTCGACTGTAATACCAGGGTACAGGGAGCCAAAATATACATAAAAATTGCCAAAAACCTCAATAAAATCATTTTAAAGGCAGATATGAAAAAAATGAAAAAAACGTCTAAGGGTATTAGCCCACTCTACCTTTGTGCGAAATTTCAGGTCATTCGGTCCAGGAACGACAGAGATAACGTGTTCCGAAGATTTGACAGGAGAAAGAAGAAAGAAGAAACATTACGAATACAATATATTTCACCATACCTATGGTATGGCTGAAATATAAATACATGTTAAATCATGCGACCTGTTCCTAGCCCTGTGGGGCAAAAATGTAAAATAAAGATCTTCCTTCATTCGATCGTCAACAAGATAATCTGGTACCATGGGCAAGCTCGTTGTGGTACCACCATTAGACTTCAGAAACGTAGAAAAAATGCCTGAAAATGCATGAACAGAGGCGGCGGCGGCAGCAAATTTCGTATGGGGGGGGGGGGACTTTTGCTAGCAAAATTCTAAGCACATGGAGCGCCGGATGCGCGACAATCCTATGCGGAGCCGTGCGCATGCTCCCCCTGGGAAAGTTGAAATCTTGACCCTCTAGAATGCTAGTTCCTGCATTTTGAGAAGCAAATTTGGCTGCCAGACTAAGCTAAGTTTAATTGCGATTCTATTAGAAAAACACTTTTTAGCGAGGGCGATGCCCAAAAAATATTTTCACTACTTCGAGCGCCGAAGGCAAGGTTGGTCTGGGGAAATTTTGAAATCAGGACCCTATGAAACACCATTTTCTGTATTTTAAGAGACAAATCTTGCTGGCAGACTATGCTTATTGCTTTAATGGCCCCTGTAACACCGCCACTGATAAAACAAACTGGAATGTCAATCAGAATGTAAATTAACCGGCATGTCATTAATTTGTTTCCAACGACAGATTACAGCAACGTCTGTTCGACTTCGCTGGGATGTCAGTGGGAACGAAAGCTTCCCAGGCTATCGGATAGAACATGAGATGATGGACAGTGAGACAGTCAGGGTGAGAACCAGCGATATTTACGGGGAATTCCGCAGCTATACACTCAAAGGACTCTATCCAAAAACAAGGTAGGCAAAATGGTCCAACTTCCTATAATGTTATATCTATATCTATATAAAAAAATATTTGAAGATAGATGCAAGTGCACATTCACACACATGCACACAAATAGATATTGATTGTTTTTATTCACAAAGAGGATACACTGTATGTGTAGCTGAATCAATGTAACAGCAACACAAGATTACCTCTTAAAGGTGAACACATCAAACCTTGGAGGTACAGCAGGCGCGGCATAACGTTACATTCTCAAAAGAACAATGCTATCACCTCAACGGCTAAGGAATCACCCTGTGGGCAGAGCAAGTCTATTGACCTGCAAACTCGTTTCTTCCTTGTGTATTCTGATTGTGTCAGTATTTCCACAGATACCGTGTGTGCGTCATGCCGCTCATGTACAGTGCAGTGGGCCTGTCCTCTCCTATCGTTATTCACAAACGGAAGCAGTGCGTGGTGATCCAGACAAAAGATGAGACACAGGACAACCAGGAAATGTACATCCAAATAGGCATGGGCTGTGCAGCTGGTAAGATATACACCATTTTCTACACACATGCACTAAAAGGAATATAAGTTATCAACAATAAAATGTCTACACCAGTCTGATAGGAAAAAAAATCATATTTAGCTTTAGATATAAAAAGTAGAACTTAAGTTGTTCTGATAGCCCACTTATCTGTAGTTACCAATAGCATGTAAGGAGGGTGGTTATATACACGTAACATACACATAACATTATATACCTCATCAGTCTGACACCCACACTACATCAGTCTCGCATCTACACTACACTAGTCTGACATCTACACCGGTCTAACATTCCCACTACACCAGACTGACATCCACACTGAACTAATTTACATCCACACCAGTCTGACATCTACACTACACCAATCTACACCAGGTTGACATTCACACTACACCAGTCTGACATATATGCTACACCTAACAAAATGCACTACACCACCCCAACATCCACGTTACCTCAGTCTAACAAAATACACTACACCAGTCTGACTCCCACACTACACCAGTCTGACACCCACACTACACCAGTCTGACACCAACACTTCACCAGTCTGACATCCACACTACACCAGTCTGACACCCACACTTCATCAGTCTGACATCCACACAACACCAGTCTGACACCCACACTACACAAGTCCGACACCCACAATACACCAGTCTGACACCCACACTTCATCAGTCTGACACCCACACAACACCAGTCTGACATCTACACTACACCAGTCTGACATCCTCACTACACCAGTCTGACATCTACACTACACCAGTCTGACACCCACACTACACCAGTCTGACATCTACAATACACCAGTCTGACACCCACACTACACCAGTCTGACATCTACACTACACCAGTCTTACATCCACACTACACCAGTCTGACATCTACACTACACCAGTCTGACACCCACACTACACCAGTCTGACATCCTCACTACACCAGTCTGACATCCACACTACACCAGTCTGACACCCACACTACACCAGTCTGACATCTACACTACACCAGTCTGACATCCTCACTACACCGGTCTGACACCCACACTACACCAGTCTGACATCCACACTACACCAGTCTGAAACCCACACTACACCAGTCTGATTCCCACACTACACCAGTCTTACATCCACACTACACCAGTCTGACATCTACACTACACCAGTCTGACATCCTCACTACACCAGTCTGACACCCACACTACACCAGTCTGACATCCACACTACACCAGTCTGACACCCACACTACACCAGTCTGAAACCCACACTACACCAGTCTGACACCCACACTACACCAGTCTGACATCCTCACTACACCAGTCTGACATCTACACTACACCAGTCTGACACCCACACTACACCAGTCTGACATCCTCACTACACCAGTCTGACATCTACACTACATCAGTCTGACACCCACACTACACCAGTCTGACATCCTCACTACACCAGTCTGACATCCACACTACACCAGTCTGACATCCACGCTACACCAGTCTGACACCCACACTACACCAGTCTGACACCCACATTACACCAGTCTGACATCTACACTACATCAGTCTGACACCCACACTACACCAGTCTGACATCCACACTACACCAGTCTGACATCCACACTACACATTACAACATTATTGCTTTGAATCCATCACTCCCAGAAGTGTGGTGTAGTCACATATCCATCCTCAGACACAACACAAAGAATTACGAGGTCGAGCTCTAACTTATTTCCATATCTTATCACCATAAGTTACTGTCATAGCTGAGACAGTCTGCAGCACAGACATAGCAGGTCTGGTCTCAGTATGACTTCTAGCCACGAGCTACGCCCAGGCCCAGCTTATTACTTATAAAATGATCATAAAAAGTAGTTTCCAGAAATTCTAGAAAATATGTGTGACGTTTCTTCATGTATTGGTTTTTGTTTTGCCAATGAGAAACTCCTTTCAAAATTTGATTTAAACAGGGTCTTGTGCGTGGTCCGCGGCAGGGGTCAAGGGTCAAGCTAAGCACTCTGGGAGGCATCTTGCAAATTTTGACCAAGATTTTGGACCATGGGAGACACAAGAGGAAGATGATGAGAACAATGACTTGTATATCGTATTGGGTACAGGTTCTGCAATAGGTAAGGTCCCGTGTTGTAGGGATAGTTCATTTGATGCCACCAAGCTAGGCTACTCCCTTAAGGTTTGTTGCCTATGAATGCTGAGTGGCAAAAAATGTTCACATTAATATTGAATCATCAATATCTGAGGAGTTCAGTAAAATATCAGTAAGTCATTTGAAACATAAAACCTGTGTTCAGTCAACCAGATCGATGGCTATAAATTCAAAGTAAACAAAAAGTCTACCTTTCTTGGCCAGTTATTAAATAATCTTATTAGAGTGAATGGATTAAGATTATGCAAATTATAATCTAATTTGAATAATCAATGAGATATTATCATACCATGGTTGTAGTTCCTAAGCTGTACATGAGAATTTATAGTAAATGAGAGTCAGGTAGAGGTGAGCACTGCTATGCTTAGAGTACCCAAATTGGGGCTAATTTGCAAAATGAATAAGAAAATGCTATATGGTATTTGAGTTTATGATCATATGTAACTTATGTGCTGCTTCATCATCATCACAAGATAAAAATTGTACAAACCTAGATATCAAATGACGTTGACTAATGAGGCATTGATAAATCAATTACTTCATCTTAAATCATGCACATTTAAACCCTGATCATTTTATAAACCAAGACCATGTTTAAAGTGGAGTTTGTCTGTCCCACACCTAAACTCTCCCTGTGGGTCTCCAGCCTGGTGTTGGGGTCAGCTGTCTGAATGAAGTTTTTACCATTTCTCACTGCCAGGCTCACATTGTAAGGTTCCAGCATGGTTGACAGGATGTCTGCAACCATTTATATAACATCTACAAAAGCTCTAAATATTTCATGGAGGTTCAAACTCTAATTTCTTTCCTGAAAGAATCCTGAATTCTCCTGCTGTTTACATATATTAAAAACAATTTAAAACAGATTGAAAGCAGTTATCAGAGAGGTTATTAAAAAGAGTTGTGTTCTCCTCCAGGTTTGCTCTTCCTGCTCGTGCTGTGCGCTATCTTCTGTAAGTGGGACAAGGACCTTGGCAAGGGCGGCATTAAAGTACCAAGGTTCCATCCAAAGAAGCTCAATAAGCGCAAGAAGTCCAAGAAGCGCACTGGATCCCAGGAGGAACTCGCGCGAACGCCTGGATCTCACCATGGATCCCAGAACCTGTAACCACTTGTGTAAAAATCCACCGACACCAAAGGAGGTCATTTCAGTTGTCATGCTGTACTGGACTTTCATATCTCATACACATTGAAGTACAGGTAGTTTCCACAATACCTGATTTAATTTAACACATCACAGGGCCCTATTTTCACATGAATGTACCTAGAAACAAGTTCTCATTTTTTAAAATATTACAAGTCAGGTGACTTATCCCCCCCCCCATCACATTACATTCTTATCAATTGTAATGAATGTATATGGGGCCGTGTTTGACCATGATACAATTGCAATGAAATGTTTTATTCTAAGTGGCATTATTACATGTATCATTCAAATACATGTCTTCTGTGCCCCTTTGAAAGCTCTAAGAGCATATTTAATGTTCATATCAGAGATAGTGTATGGTTATGAGATTTTCTTCATTTGTGTACCTTGTTTATCTACACTATTGCCATCCAATGGCCATTTTTAAGGAGTGTTACATGTGGAATTCCATTCTGGTGGCCTAACAAATTAATGATTATGAGTGAAAGTGACTAGACTTCCACTATTTCACAAGGTGTCGTAGTAACAATGATTTGCCCATGACTACAATGTTTACAGTATTGGAGAGGCTAGCCTTTCAATCCCAGAGCAATAGGAGCAATCCACTGTGAATGTGTAACTCAATGAAAAATCTAAAATTATAAAATATGATTCTATAGCATGAAATAGTCTGCATACCATGAAGAACACGGGAAGAGTGAGCACAGACTTTGCAAACAAAACTTTGCATCAATCTATACTAGATGATATAAGGTATAACAAATGAGATAACATAACACCTAAAATTCTATCATAAAGTAATAAATATGAATACAAATAGTTAATTGAATGTACATTGCTTTGCTAGGTATATATGTAAAAAAAGTGCAATGTTCATTATTGTACATGTATTTCAATATTACATGTACTTTAGTTAGAGCACTCCTGTATATGTGAAGCATGTGTCCAGAGCATGTCTGGAGAACAATAAGGTCATCATGTTGTGATGCATTTGTCTGCATGTAGGTTAAGGATAGTTACCAGTCATACATGTACTTAATTCAACAATATCAGTCCTACAGAGGCTGCAGTAAGAAAAAACCATTGGTCAACTTGAACTTACACTATATTGTTGCTAAGAGCAAATAAGGAAATCCATTCATAGAAAGAGATATAATACTACAAGCTTTAGTCAAGATGTGCCTCTATGGAGGTGTGAAAATCCTTGCAAAGGCCCAGTCAGATACATTACTACATATTATCAAGGATACATGTAGCACTACTACTAGATGAAATTTGCAATAAAACAAATACCTAGCACCATAAGTTCTATCGTTACCTAGTCTTGTCATTATGCTTGTATTCAAGTATGGGGAAACATATTGTTTTTGCCCCATTTCTTCTCTCTTCTTTCGTTCCAAATGTTCAGTGACTTTCTATAGCGGTGCCTGGTGAAAATTACTGTCAGTTCCACTTAATCTAGATGAATCTGTCTGCTATAACCCGTCAAATTATCTGTATAATAATATATATGTTATGATATCACATGCATTCCTCCCTCAAAAACACACTCTACTGGTACAAGTGGCACAATCTGAGTTCCTTGACCCCATAACTTCTTCAATTTTGTTTTTACAATGTTACTTTGCAAATTATCTAATTTGCATGATCTATGGGTCACTATTTTCTGACTTAAAATGGAAACATTTGAAACAATTTTCCCTTCTGCTCCATATCATTCTTTCAGATGGTCACCTTTGTGTTTTGTGGAAAAAACTGTGAGCTTGAATTTCAACAATTAAAAAAGATTTCAGGAAAGAACGTCAATAAAAATCTATCAGGTCTTCTTTTGAAACATCTCATAGCCATTCTGATCCAACAAATGCTGTAACTACACCTTTGGATTGCCAGATAAATTTAAAGTTTTTAAGAGGCTTTTTGAATACAATTCAATCCTGTGGAACCTTACTATATGTAGAAAAATCAAATCTTTGATAATCTGGAGCCTCAAAGCAACAGCCTCTACCACCCATTATGAGTTACATGTACTGACAACATACAGACATAAAACGCAATGAAAAAACAGAACATACTTTGCAAGACTCATTAATTTTAATTCCCAAGACTAAAAGTATGCAGTCTATATATGCCAATGATACCACACGCTGGTTATAAAGATATATAAGAAGGTAAACTAACAGCAGCCCATAAGGCATTCTCTCTACAAAATGAACTTAAAATAACCCTGTTGACAAACTGCTCAAATGTTAAAAAGGAAAAGGAATTTTCAAACATACATGATAATATTTCATACGGTAAAACTACCACTGACTAATTACAGGACTAATGATGATGAATACTATAGCTACAATTTTACATCTTGGGGTAGAGTGCCATCCTTGGAATCATTATTGCTCACAGATCAACAGCTTAAGTGCAACCTTTTGAAATTCGCAAAAGAACCCCAACAGCTGTAAATGAATTGTAATATCATTGATTTTGAATTTGAAGTGTCAAAACCCTCTGTCAACAAGATAAACTTAGGACTCAGATATCACTTTGCAAATGTCATCAATTCTGTGTGTATGGAGAATTGATTCATCCCCTTTGACTACAAAAATATGGTCTATATTTATATCTATAGAATAACGTGCAATCTCTCCAATACTGCAACATGTGACAAGTTCTTATGATTACATGTACATGTATACATGTAGGCATCCCATTTTGTCACTTACTTCTGAACACATTAAATATCAAAACTACAGATACAAAGAGAATTACAAAATTCATGATTGTTGGTCCTTGGCATAAAAAGAGAGTTACAAGTATCAAGATCTGTTGTCCATTTGGACAAAAACTTAACCATCACTAAAGAAATACATGTAATACATTGCTTGAGGGTGATTGTGGACCTTAAATGAGATTTCCAACAAAAGAAAAAAGTTCCATTTATTTTCCACTGTACTTGTCCTTGTCAATGAATGCTTCCTGGTGTCACTTTATGCAGATTGAACCCTTAACTCGATCAGCAGTGGATCAGTTGTTGGGGATCTTTGGAAAGCTACATGTCTATGCAACAAGTATATGTACAGAAAGTGACATTTCAGAAGCAGTGAATTGTTTATTTCTTAACAAAGACAAAAATAGGTGCCATACAGTGGAAAATCTGTGTCTTTGTTTTGAAAATCACAGTTAAGGTTCTGTTTTGGAGTAAATTTTACGAACACAGAACAACTTTCAAGCATGCTGATGTCTAAGTACAATAAAGTCTGACAAGTAAACTTTGCAGCTGTGTAATAAATACATGTATATTTTAGGGGAATGAAAAGCTCCATGTTAGCTGACAGTTGCATTAAAAAAAATGCCAGTACAGGTAGTGACATGAATCTCCAAATTATACATAATAAGGTCAAACAGACCAGTTCACACATGAATTTACATCAGCTATGCAAGATATATGTAAATACAAAAAGTTGGCACTATGTAATTAACCAAACCTGACAAGGTTTACTTGTACATACTGTAAACAATGCAATGGCGATATCAGGAGATGCAGTTCAGCCACCATAAAACTGGTCTGAAGTTTTACATGATGCTACAATACTCGCCTGCGCTGGAGGTTTAAGGGTCCACAAAGGAAATCATGATGTATCTTGTTCCATTTGTAGTTGGCAGGCCTTCGTGATAGTGGGTCAGACGACCAGGATGCATCAGTAACCAGCCCATTTTTGTGTTGGTTACGGAGCAGTTGTAACGAAGGAAGCGACAACCTCCTCCCTGCAAGGAAACAGTAGACACCTGGTATTCAGTTCTCTAAGCTAAAAATATCTAGAAATAGAATTGCTAAGTCATAATATACATGTACAGGGCTCGAAATACTGGATGCATGTGCACCCAGGTGCACCTAAAATTGGAGCTGTGCACCCGATTATTTTCTGTGGGTGCACCCAAATATTTTCATAGGCTTATGTATGTAAAGATATCAAAGTATACTAGTATACATCATATTCTTCTTGACATCTACAAAGTGTTAGAAAGATAATAAAAATGTCTGTCATGGTACTTGTTTAAGAATTTGATAGCTTGTAACTAAGTTTTATTATTAGGATTTTCTGACATTCTACTTAAATTTAAGTGGTGCACCCAAAAATGTTTTGGTGCACCCAATTTTTTAAGCTGGGTGCACCAGTGCACCTAATTCCAAAAATGAATTTCGAGGCCTGATGTATATATTGTATATATATCATCTGATTCATAACTATCATCATCATACGTACAACTAGCATATGGCTTCTGAGCACAGTAAGAAGCATGTATCTGGATGTACAAAAAAAAGTCACCATCGCCATACCTACAGTGCCGTAGACAAGCCTATTAATATAGTTACCTTTGCCCTAAAGGCTGTGTTTTCGGTAGTGTAAGTGTGTGTATAAATGAGTGTGTCTGGGACCACAATAACCTGGATGGGTTGTCTTTTTGATAGGTGGTAGGATGCATCTTGTACAGAAAAATGTCTACAACACTTCATACCTCAAAGTCCACGCCAGCTTTGTTGAGAGCAAGGTTGATGGTGAAGGTAGATGAGTCATGGTGGGGCCTCAGGAACGGCTGTTCTTGTGGATGGTAGCGAACCACAAAGTTCATAATTGCCTGAGCCTACAGTGTCACAGACAAGAGAATCAACACTTAGTCATGACGAATGTAAAACATTCAACAATCACTCTGGCTTCAAAACAACAGGTACTTCTGAATCAGCATACCTGATGAACAACCATTAAAATATTGATGGTGGAATTAAGAGAGTGTGCACAAATGCATGTGCTTGTTATGTCTAAGCAGAAAGCAATGTTGATCTTCTGCAACGACTTAAATGACCACCTCTCTTGAAGAGACCTTTAAATTTTAATGGTCAATCAGAGCTTTTTTGAGATTGAATATGGCACAAACATCTAGTACGGGAAGGTGTTACTTGCCAATATGGATGTGACTATGAATACGTACAATTACATATGAGCCCCCACCAACCCCACCCCCACACAAGTGCTGTGAGCACAGAATGACAACAACATGACTTACCATGCCATGAATACTATAAAAGAAGTGTAGATAAAAAAATCTAAAGCATGTGAAAAGCAATGTTGATGGAAGAATCTGTACCGAAGTCTTCATCATGAGTCAGATGTCATCCATGGTCAGACATGACCTGGACATTACCTTCTGTACCTGGAGAGTTGTCCATGTCCCACTGTCAAAACTGTCAGTCAAAGCCGTCATGGCTTACAACAGTGAAAGCATGCGTGAAGCTTACTGTACAGGTAGTTGCAAAGCGTAGTCCTCACTGCCTAGTGGACTGGATGAGCTGCTTTGATTGGAAAGCGGACTACACAGCTATGGGAAGAGCATACTTACCTGGCAACTGTTTGCAATCAGAACTCACCCTAGACAGGTACCCGGGGTAGACCTTTGCCTGCAGCCTAGTTACATATACCCTCAGGAAATAAAGCCACTCGTTTTCGTATCCTATCTGGTTCATATGGATGTCCACCGTTGGAACATTTTCGTACCCCGTTGTCAGTCGTGGGTCCTAATGCATTGGTTAGGAGATAAAGATGCTCCACTTTTAGCGTGTTACTCACCGGGGAGAAGTACCCTGGGAAGACTTTGAGCTGAAGCTTACAAACATAATCCTTCAGGATGGTCAGCCACTCCTTTTCAAACCCAACCTGTCTCATGTGGATGTCTACGGTAGGCACATTCTCGTACCCTGATGGCAGCCTCTGGTCCTGATGCAAAAACAAACTGGATTTTATGTGGCACTTTAACCACTCACACATGTACTTACCTCGGAGTAATACCCAGGATATACTTTTTCCTGTAGTTTCGTCACAAACTCCTTGAGGAAATGAAGCCACTCGCGCTCGAAACCAATTTGATTCATGTGAATATCGACTGTTGGTACATTTTCGTATCCACTGGATAGGCGGAGATCCTATGAAAGGAAAATACTTCTGTTACAGGAAGCCACAGCAAACTAAGAAACAGGAGAAAAAAGGATAAATGTGACCATGTCCACCACCGCACACCAACATCTAAATGAAGTAATGTTAGAACATTTCAAAAGTAACAGTTCTGTTACTTTTGAAATGTTACGCTGTAGGTCAGTAGGTCCCTTACATACACATGTATACGCATACCCCGGGAGTACATGTAATTAGGGTGCTATGTGTATTGAAGTATTATTGGAGGAAAGAAGAAATTCAGTACACTCAAAATAAAAAAGCACCGACTGGGAGTTCTATGAAATAAAAGAGAAGTAAACAAAGCTGCAGAAAAAGAATGTAGGGTGAAATCTAACACACACACATTGTAAAGGTTCATGTGTAACCAAGAGTAGTCAGGTACAAAACACATAATATATATTCATGGCATAAATAATCAGAAGAAATGGCATCAGGTAAATGTTAAATTAATTAGTGTTGTTCACAGAAGTTAGAAAAGTTGACCAAGCAGTCCTCATCACACTGATGGATATTTCAGGCACTAATATCAGGGTTCTTAACAATAACAGGGTTTTTTTTACAGCGTAGGGGCATCTTAGTGTGGCAAAGCCACATTGCAAGTGGTATAGGTTTGACTTGAGCATTGTTGGGGGGCCTGGGGGCATCCTACCCCTGCAACTTGAATCATAATTTACCCTTTGCAAGGATTTTATATAAAAAGAGGACTGAGCTCATCATGAACACCCTGCGGTGTCCACTGTTTCCTCCTGCCAAGTCCCGCTGGCTACTTTTGTCCCCATCTCCACACGGTAATGTTACTCCTTCGTATAGAATGTTTGGTTGGACTGGAAATCACATACTATTAATGAGCTACGCTATGATGTCAGGCAGCATAAGTCGTCCCAAAGACTCGGAATCCATCTTAAGACAATCATTGCCCACAACAATAGGCAATAACAGTCACACAACTATCTAAGTGTTGTTAGTCTAAAGCGGGCCTATGCAAGGATGAATCCGGGGTAATTTGTATATAGGTGTCCATTACTTTCTTCACACAAGGTTGTCGAAGGTTGATGAAAAGGACCTAACCCCATGCTCAGGCCTTGAACTTAATATTAACATCCTTTCCCTTAGAAATACTATTTCTAGGATTTGAGAGCCGAATTTCATGAATCAAAGTCAAAACCTTTTTTCTTCTGTTACAAAACAATACAAAGGCCGCTAAACTAGTTGAAACACAGTATAGGGGCTCAAATCGTAGCTAGGGGATACAACTCACAGCATAGGGGCCCCCTACACTGAACGACATGTACATTTTTGTATGCTAGCATGAACCCTGATTATTGTCTATTGTCATTGACACACATGCAAACATGTAACACTGCAAGTAAGCCGAATCCATTCCAATTCTACACTTATATAGCAAGCTGGCAGGTCATGTGGACATGTTCACTAACCTCATTCTTCCCAGCAGACCACTCTCCATAGTTCTCCATCTCCTCCACAAGGTGCTTACAGAAAGTTTCCGTAACTATTGGGAACCAGTACACATCTGGACATGGCTAGAGGAAACAAAAAGGGAACCATTAGGCCTAGGCATCCTGTTCTTTCATGGAACTGTCTTCAGATGACTACACAGCATTATCATAGCATCACAAGTTACTCCTGGCATCCTACAGTACGTCCTGTAATAAACTGTACACTTGCTAGATGTTCCACATTAGAAACAGGGTACCGAAGGCTGACATTAAAATTGGACGCACACTTTGATGCAGGTTATGAATATGACCCCCAAAATAGATAATGAACAGATGTCCTCCATTCAAGCAAACTTGCCACTTCAAATTATTTGACAAAGAAGCATCATCATCACATCATTCCGTGCCAGTAAGAAGTGTGGCCTTGTTTGTCTTGCTTAAGAGTCATTGCAGGAGAAAACCAGGCAGAGGTCGGAAGATAGGGGTCGGCCAAATCAACTCAAACTTTTTATGTGGGATAGGTATGCGGAACTATGAACAGCCATATGATTAAAACCCTCCAGCTATTTTTCGTTATGGCGTTCTGGGGCCCCCCTCTGAGACCCTCCAAAATCAAACTTTTGATGACTGAAAATTACTGAAATTGCAATGGCTATTCTGATACTTCTGATTAAGATATGACAAAAAGTTTTATATTCCCATATTTCATGTGTTCTTGAGTTTTACTGATAAAAATTTGAAGATAAAGTATTGAAATTGAGAGGGTGTTACAGGGGGTTACCAGAACCAGTGAAAACACGATTTTCAACTCTCTGAATTTCTGTGATCTTTAAGGGGCTTGTTCTCCGACACCCAGTAATTTAAATGAATGATTTTACCTTTACTGCAGAGAGGAATATCTACTAATTGAAAATCAAGCGTCGTTTAATTGGGTCATGTATACCACGAGCCGTGAGGGGGGGGTCTTTATGGGGATTTTCCAGGTTTTTGACTATGTCAAAACAGGTAATAACTGCTCACTACGGGATAATGGACGGCAACTTTTTGGTGTCCCTGTGTAGGATCACTGCTTAATTGTCAAAAATGCTTCAGCTAATTGCAAGTAATTATTGGGGCTCTGTATGGGGGATATACGGCCACTTGAAATATGCTGGTTTTACCCGGATTTGCTGCTCTGTAAGTGCTCAATATGGGGTAAGTTATGTCATTTATTTGTGTTTCTGTATAGGAACAATTCTTAACTATCAAAAAAAGCTATAACTATTTACTGCTATTCATTTGAACTCTGTATGGGGCATATAAGGATGTGTGAAATGGAATTAAGCTGCTTTTACACATCTCAGTATCTCTAAGACGTCAATTAGTCCCTTACAAAGTGCGCTTTCCCTATGTAATACATACTGGAAAAATGATCTACATGGGGGTTATCTCTATACTCCACATACTATTTACTGCACTGCAGGCCACATGAGTGACCTCATACTATGATAGGCAATCTTCAACATAGAAACATGACCCTAACAAAGAATTTTAGCTATTAACAAAATACGATATGTAAAAGTATACCAATGGTTTGTTAGTATGCCTGACTGTTCATTTATTCATCACCATAAGGACAGACTAGAAACATTAAGTTTATGAGAAACCTACATATAGAACCCTATTACAATGGAGCATACTGTCTGCAAAATACTTAAAAACGCACTGTTGAAATGTATATTCACAAATGCACACTTTCAGTTTTATTGGACTGGTACAATAAGCTGGGTCTGATGTAATTTTTTACCTCCAAAGGGTAAGAGATTACGATTGTGGCTAGGCCAAAACATTCACATGTTTGGTACAGAGTTTCTATACAGTTGTAAAAATCATGTTACAAAACTTTATTTATTTATTTATTTATTTCTGTTTTCTTTAACCAGGGTATGCTCCGATCAGTGGCTGACACTGTTTTTCATGGAGGCCCTGGATACATAAACAAATAACAATACATACAATACAATACAATATTTACATAATTACAAAAACAAAACCACATCCTTTTCCGTTCCAAGTCATTAAGGGGGGGTGGAGGTCAGAGGTCACACAACGTTCTTGCACAGTGTTTTGAATGTTTGTGTAGATGGAGCAGTTTTCACAGTTAGTGGGAGTGCATTCCAGCTTTCTGCACCTCTATATGCAAATGTTCGTTTCCCAGATTCTAGTTTAACCTTCGGAATCCTCAACGACTGGTTTAAACTATGTCTGGTGGAATAGCTATGGGATTCTGATGTTCTGCTAAATATGTTAAGATACACAGGTAACAGGTTATATATTGACTTATAGACAGTTTGTAGAAGGTGCAATTTACGACGTGAGGCAAGGTCTTTCCAACCAAGAGCAGACAGGTGTTCGTTGTTGACATGAGACCTATACGACAAATTACTTTGTCAAATTACAAAAAAAATCAACTTGCACATGTGGATAGGATGTTCTCTAATGCCTGTATAAAAGAGTAGAACCTGTAATGGGTAGATAGAAATGTTCTGATTATGCACTTTAGTTGCTTTAGCTTTATTGATTTGAGACCTTTAGTTTTAGCCTGAGTTTGCACAAGTTTATGTCTTCAAACATGACAGGATGACTGTAGCCAATACTTAGAATTAAAGTATACACTGTCTTTTGCGGCGCCTGCCACTCACTTTCCTCATCTATCGCTTCCATGTCGGTGACCAGAAATTCTGTGCTTTCTTGCTGTCTTTGTGCTGCTGAAAGTCTGTAATAGCTTGTAATCTGCTTGGCTGTGTGCCACTCGCTGGGCTGGAACAACCGCTTGCCATCAGATTCCCTAACGTGCTGTGCACATCTCGTGGGCCACTTGCACAGCACCAGCTTTCTGCCCAGACGTAGCCCCCCGATTGAAAATGTCAGTCAGATAGGCCTAAGTTTTCATCTTGTCTGACATCCGTTGGCGGCCTTTCCTAGTCCGGATTGCCCAGCCGTCATTGACAACTTGGTAGGACGCCCAATCCGGATTCTTCTCCTTGTGACTGTGAGGCTAGGCCAGGGCCATGAGTAGGGCTGGGTACCGGTACAAAACCGTTTTTTCTCATTGAACCGGTCCAGAAAAACCGGACCTGAAAAAATTTGGTAGACCGGATGTTGGACCGATTGGAAAATGAACTGATTACATGATCAGGTATTCACACGTTTTCGGGGTTATCGGTCAAGGCAAATAAAAAAGAGCGAAGCAGAGTACACTCTATAGTAATTTTACCAACTTTTACAGTCAATCATACAGAGGTAGTTACCCTTGTAGGATTTTTACAACACCAGTGGGAGTCGAATACTACACAATAAAGATTTTTTTCAGCAAAATGGACCATTGTTTTGCGTATCGTACATTCACAAGTTTTCACATAATGAATCAGGTCCAGGTTCAGGTCCAAACCTAGACCTGATCCTCTGGACCTGAGCCAGACCTGGAGCTGAATTTTCCGTACCGATACCCACCCCTAGCCATGAGCTATTCCAGTCACAGCTCAAGCCCACTGCTTGTGTATTCTGTTGTACAATGTATGTAACGCTGGACTTCCGCTCTAGTTCTTTAAAGTGTTCTCCAACGTCTTCTAGCTTGTTGGCTGAGCTGAAGGCTGTCACACATCCTGGCTCAGGGCAGCAGAACAGCGCTGACTTTGACCAACTGCCGATGTTGTGATGTGACTCGTTTGTGACTGTGGGGTGACGCGTACCAAACGGTGCTGTGTCAGGGTTGGAAGGTCATGTATCTGTGGCACTGTGGCAAAGTTCACTACTTCTCCAACCCCAACACCAAAGGCTCTCCAGACTCGTACTAGTATGTCTCAATCAGTTGCAAACAAGAATTGTTCTATTACTTGACATCTTCCCATTTTTGCCTTGCACTGCTCTTAGCTTGCTGTTTGTGCCACCGAAATTCTATAGTCCTCTATACCCCCATGGGACCCTCCACACTTCTTTCATGTCTTCAGAGGTCAAGACATCATGTTTTTCATTGACATACCGTCTTATGTGACTCTTCATTGATGTTATCTTGCGGTCACAAATGTCCTTGCCTCCTGAGGGTCTGAGAAGTCTAAGCGCAGAACTGATATGCTAGTTTTCTGACCGATCGCTGGCAGAGACAAAATCAGCGGAACACAGTGATAACACCCTGCAATATCTCAAAAACACTTTTATAAGTAAAAGATTCTTGGACTTGACGGTCTGAAGTACACTTTGCAGAATAGCACAGACAGCTGACCATGCCAGTCCTGTCGGCAGTTGTTGAAAATGTGGACAAAACACTCCACATCGTACTTGCCTTCATCGCCCTTCGTAATTACTGCAGCCATTGGGATCCATAACTCCATACTAAAAAGAACATGGGACCTTTAATTCAATGGCTCTTAATTTATAATTCACCAACCCACCTATCTCACATGCAAAGTATGCGCAGAAGATTGCTGACCCAGTTCTTCTCGCTTCTACCAAAGATTTCTGATGCAATGACCGATTGAGTATATCATGTACGTGGAGACCTGCTAACCCCCATGCAGAGCCTCTTTCATCAAGTACCACATGGTAAATACATGATAATTATGATTCTGTAAGGAATGTACTATTTGAGGACTTACAGAGCACCAAATGCGGGTAAAACCTGCAGAATTCATTTTCAAGTAGCCGTATATCCCCCATACAGAGCCCCAATAATTACTTGCAATGAAGCATTTTTGACAATTAAGCAGTGATCCTACACAGGGACATCAAAAAGTTGCCGTCCATTACCCCGTAGTGAGCAGTTATTACCTGTTTTAACATAGTCAAAAACCTGGAAAATCCCCATAAAGACCCCCCATTCACGGCTCGTGGTATACATGGCCCAATTAAACGACGCTTGATTTTCAATTAGTAGATATTCCTCTCTGCAGTAAAGGTAAAATCATTCATTTAAATTGCTGGGTGTCGGAGAACAAGCCCCTTAAAGATCACAGAAATTCAGAGAGTTGAAAATCGTGTTTTCATTGGTTCTGGTAACCCCCGGTAACACCCTCTCAATTTCAATACTTTATCTTCAAATTTTTATCAGTAAAACTCAAGAACACATGAAATATGGGAATATAAAACTTTTTGTCATATCTTAATCAGAAGTATCAGAATGGCCATTGCAATTTCAGTAATTTTCAGTCATCAAAAGTTTGATTTTAGAGGGTCTCAGAGGGGGGCCCCAGAACGCCATAACGAAAAATAGCTGGAGGGTTTTAATCATATGGCTGTTCATAGTTCCCCATACCTATCCCACATAAAAAGTTTGAGTTGATTTGGCCGACCCCCATCTTCCGACCTCTGCCTGGTTTTGCCTGGTTTTCTCCTGCACACCCTCACACTCAGGGTTGACATCGCGGCAAAGCCTAACGATATCACCCCTGACAAATCAGCCAGGGTATTTGGGTGTTTCGCTTCTTGTTGTCTGAAGCTCGGAAAGGCGCCATATAAGGCGACTCATTAATATTCAAGAGCAAGATAACAGTACCGGCGTAACGTTCTTTCAGCGTCCAGACGTCTTTATCAGGTACCAAATTTAACATTTGTCGGTTCTGTGGGTATAGGGTAACCACGGCATCACCGTATATATGTACCGACCTAGCATACGATAAAAAAAACATTACCATCACGCAAAGAAATACAGATCTTTGTACACGCCGCGCCGTACGCTGTTTGTTCGAAACTTGCAATCCGGTCGCTGATTGGCCCGCGAGAAATCAGGCAAGCTCATTAATATTCATAAGCAGGGCGCCCCAAATACCCAAATACCCTGGCTGATTTGTCAGGGGTGATATCGTTAGGCTTTGCCGCGATGTCAACCCTGAGTGTGAGGATGCTCCTGCAATGACTCTTAATTGCAGAGCAGATCTCTCCAGTTTGTAGAAACATGACATGTTTTATGTTAACATGACTTACACATCTTCTAATAAACCATTTCCTTTGTACAGTGACACAACAGAAGGCCCCGAGGTTCCAAACATGCCTGCTTTAGGTGTGCATATTATCAAGGATACACTTTCTATTACAGAGAATATAATAATTCTAGTTTCCATATATGATAAAACCTTAAGATTGTGCAAAAATTGTGGCTTTAGTTCTAGGTTATTGTCAAGATAACAAACTGTTGCAGTATGGTATGAACAAAGGTTTTTTAGGAAGTGCCTTTTTGCATTTTATGCTTAGGTAAGCCACTTCATAATTTTCTGATTTGAAATAAATGACCACAATCAACTGTGAATGATTGCTCTGGACATGCATCTGGTATAAGAACACAGAATGAGGTAACGGGTGCTTTACGTTCTTTCCTGAACTGTGATACACATTGATGCTGGAAACACAGAGACCTACCATTTCAACTTCTGTTTTAGGGTCCAACATCTTGTAGAAATCTGCGTGAATATACTTTTCTTCCCAGTCCTGAAAGGGGTAAATGTTTAAATTACTTTGTTAACAAAAAATTCACATATGAATCTTAAATGTCAAAGGCATGCACACTTCAGATATCCAGGTGTTCCAGACAGGTATCAGATATCCAGGCATTCTGACCAAGACATTGATAAAACCATCTTTTTTTTTTTAATGGCCATTATTCTTTTCATTCCCCGACTGGAGACATTGTCGCAAAAATCACATTCTCCATTTCAGGGATTTCTCTGATATAGAAGGTACATGTAATTCGACCCAAAATGGTAACATTTTTTCTGTCAACACAACTTGTTAAAAATTACAAACAGGATATCATTCTTTTTTTTTTAATTACAAATGTGTAAACTGTGACCAAACTACACTGTTCAGTGAAATAAACTTCTGCTAAAAGTCAGAAGTGCAGTACACATGTACGGTACATGTGACATACTCACAGGTCTGTTGTCGTACATCTGCCACATATCTGGATGGAGGTGCTCTGTGCTGTAGCTTGTTGTTGTTGTCAGCCGACCAAAAGTATCCATATTGGTTACATACATGAAGATACCCTGGGTAAACAAGCAAAGAAATGGATATATCCCAAAAAGTGACCAAACAAGAAACAAACAGATAACTTTATTTGGTACAGAACACACTGTGAACATTGATATGTGTACTCTACTCAAGAAAATAAAATCAAACCCATTTTGACAAGTCTACTAAATATCACATTTCCTGAGAATATTGTTTGATATAGAACCTCTAGAACAGTAAAATATTAGTAACAAAACTGAACAGACAAATTTTACACAATCCCACCACCATTTCAAAAAATGACCCCTCCGCATGAAAACAAAACTACTATAATATGGTTACTACATGTTCCAGTGGAGTACTTTGAACTGAGAGGAAATCAAACAAGGATATGTATTCTTTACCAACACATACCCTACTTTTTCACCCACCCCCATACTTTTTTCTTATCAGATTTAGAGCCATATCTTACAATCAAAACGAAAGGCAACTAATACAAGATGCTGTAAATGCAGAAATGTTCGCGGTGGATTCATGTTCGCGGTTTTCGCGGTGATCACATCACCGCAAACTTAAAACCACCACGAACATTTTTCCAAAATGGTATTAGACTGTGGTCTATGGTGCTACCGCAAACTTAAAACCACCGTGAAAAATTCTGTTCCCCCCTACCGCAAAATTAAATCACCGTGAACTTAAATGCATTAACAGTATCAATTGTGCAAGTCAACAAGTCAATAATCAAAATCAAGATTAAAAAAAAGGTTATATCACATTAACGGTAAAGGTAATAATTAGCTTGACACTCTTGTTCAATGCCGTGCATGGTTAAATTAAAAAGTAAACCAATTTCTTTCTACAAGTTACAACCATTTTTAAAAAATTAGAGAACATATAATTCTAAATCTAGTTAAACTGACCTTTTCTCTTAAGCTTGCACAGAAGGCCATATCTGCATCTAGCTGACCCACAATAAAATTTGGCATGGTCTTCGGCTGCTGAAGCAAACTTCCATGGATAAGGTACACATTGTTTATGTACGGCACATTCCACACACCTCTGAAAAAATAGGGGACAATGTTAAACAGCACTGCAGCACTAATCATATTTCAACCATATCACAGGTACATGCATGGGTTGAAATATCTTGCTTTTCCTGATGTTTCTTCTCCTTCTCCTGTAAGATCTTCAAATCCATTCATCACTGTCATTTCTGGGCCAAATGACCTGAAATTTAGCACAACGGTAAAGTAGGCCAATACCCAGTTACCCTTTTAATTTTTTGCCTTTAAAATGACTTTACTGAAGTTTTCAGGCCATTCTAACTCAAAAATGCATATCTTGCCCCTTGGTACCTTGGTGTTACAACCAAATGACCTGAAGTTAGGTAGAGGGGTGCTTTGAATATTTGTGCAAACAATGTATAATAAACAGCAAAGACCACTTCAAAATGACTTTTTTGGAGCCATTTTGGCGAGGTGAAGTGAATGACCTAAGGGTCTTTGACCCCCAGTTGTGGAGCAGTCATGTTGCACAGGCGGCCATGCTGATTTAAGGTTCCGGTTCTGAGATGTTTTGAGAAGTGCTATCACTTATCGACATTCAAATCGCCCCTGAATCATCACAAAAACTCTGAACCATGACCTTAATATAATATGTCAATGACGTCATGGATGATATCATATTAATGCATATTGAAATCTTTATTGACTTATTCATTGAACAATTTGTTCCTTCCTTTTATCACAAAGGTCAAATATGACCTACTCCTTACTTTTTGGTGCCCTGCACAATGTCAATGTAGTCGTCCGATCTTGCATAAAAGCCATCATCACCAATGGCACCCCAGAAGTTACTCCACAGCTTACCATACTTGGTAGCCATGGGAGCAATGACAGATCTGTAACACAATAGTTCAGGTGTGAGGAGGAAAATCAACTAGAAAAACACTGGAAGATGTGTCTCAGTCAGAGGAAAACTGTTATCATTAACACATCTCAGACGCATCAATGTGTATCTTGGGTTCTACTTCTAAATACAACTGTACCACTCCTCCTTTTTGTCCAGAGGGTCTGGGGGGATTTTTTCACAATATTCTTCCAAAAATAATTTCATCAGGTTGGTAGAATATAGGATATATGAGAATTCTTGTACACAACCAAAATTAAACTTACTTGCTTACGTTTCAATGTCTCTCAGACTACTTCCTCAGAGCTTCTGACTGGAGTTCTGCTTCTCGCTGCTATAAGTAGCCGATGTACGTGGCGCTTTTGCGGCAAGAAAATCAACCCACATTGCCAGGAACAATTGCATGGTTGACTGGAAGGGGGCCAAGGTCATATACAGCCAAAACAACAAAAGCGCCAACTACATCGGCTACTTACTTGCGAGAAGCAGAACACCCTCTGAGGAAGGTGTCTGAAGAGACATCGAAGCATAAGCCAAAGTTAACGGTTTGGTGGGAGACCAATGTGCAGATGTTGGTACATTGGCGCACCAAATCTGCAGTGTGTTTTCGGGCACACAATTAGACAGATTAGCCAAAGAGGCGGTGGATGTCACTCTATCGTCAGGGAAAGTCGTGTAAAGTGCCTTTCCCAAGGGCACAATGTCAGGGTGTGGTGGGTATTGAACTCAGAACCTTTCGGACGCTCTACCAGTTACGCCACACTAACGCCACAGTAAGTACCTACTGGTTGTGAAAAAGAATATCTAGTATGACTTTCGACTATAATCTGTGTTAACATAACGTACTTAACAACTGAACTTGTCTCACCTGTTCTGCTGTATCAGGATCTGTAGAGTCTTGGGGTTGGTAATCTGTACATCAGCATCCACTGATAAGTAGTAGTCACACTTGACACCGATGCACTCAGATCTTGATAGAACAAAAATGTCAGCTAGTGAATTTAAATCATAGAATGTCAGATGCCTATAAATGTTATAAATTAAGACAAGTGAGTCTGATTTTTACCTAATCAAACCCAGCCCATGTTCAGCTGTATGGATACAAACTACTGTACAAAGTGGAGCACTTTAAGGGACTAAGCCATTGCAGGTGTGACGTAGGCAGTTGGTCTCTAGTCCTATGACATCATAGTTGAGACAGGATTCCCCCGTACGGGTAACAAGATAAAGGCCGGGTTCACGCCACATTTGTGTTCATACTAGAACCGTGAGTCGCCTGTGCCACATCAAAACTACCTGTAAGAGGTGTTTCACGGTTTAGCCGGCTTCAATGTGACTTTGAGCGTTCATACTGAGCCACAAGAATACTGCTTTGGTGGTCTTGGCTCTAAATACGATTTGGCAAGCTTAGTTAGTACGAATGGGGCCCAGCTGCCTGTGTACCTTTGACTATAAGAATGAGTCCAAATGACTATTTAAACTCTACTCGACTTTTCTTGTTATTTTGTTGGGCCAGTAAGCCCCCAAATGCCTGCCAATATAGTGTGTTCATTTTCTAATTGGTGAAATCCGTTCCATTGATTTTTTTCAGGTGTTTTTTTCAGACCAGTCCAAGAAGAAGAAAAAATGGGTTTGTATGGATACGATGTACCGGTCCCTACACCTAACTGTTGGTTTACCATACTATGTGTGTTTAGTACTATGTTCAACCTTCCTGACCATTAAGGTTTCATATTGAAGGCAACTTTTTTTTATTCACGGGCTTGCATCAGTTTTGGGGTTTCCAGACGATGTCATCCATATAATCAAATCAACATGGCCTAAGATAAAGGTAAAACAAGTTGTTTTTTGTCAGCTGTGTGTAGATGTGTGTTGATACTGTGTAACTTACAGGCCCTGTTTCCTGGCGTACCACTGGTTCATGTTCATACTGGGGGTGACTTCTCGCACTGCCTTGTAGTCCCCACCATAGTTCTTCACAAACTCCTGCACATCACCTGCATGGTGTTCCTCCTGAAATACCAATCATTTCATCTCATTATGTCAATCAAATGTCAAAACAGTATCACTAAATGTATCTGAAAACAGATATATATTGGCTACATGTATTCATCTAATGACAAACTTAAATACAAGTCTTTATTCAATACACAAAGTCAAAATTGACCAAGAAATTCTTTATCTTACATGTATATGCTGGGTTCAAAATACAAGTACACCTTATAGCCAGGTTGACAAGCAAGCAACCTTAGCCAAATGCTAGGTTTGGATTACTTTGCTAGATTTTGGGTTACTTTCATTGAACTTGGTACATGACTACAAAAGGTAGAGGTTAGTAGAGTACTGAGAATAGACTAGCCCATTCCGAAGGATACGACGATTCCGCCTTTGGTGCACTGGCTTCATAGGAAAGGTAACAAAATTGGGTGTGATAATATCTCCGCCCACCCCCAAGGTGGTCTGCATATCAAAGTGGCGTGTTTCTGCATAAGTTTTGCAAAATTCCGGGGTAGCAATTTGTGTAAGGCACCTGACTCTCACGGAAAGCACTGTGTAATTTTGCAGAACACACTGCGAAAGGTTGCATAAAATCATGCAGAATTCTGCGGGACGTTTTACGAAATTTGAAGCCTATTTTGCAGCCTGTACTGTTATAGCTGGGTGTATTAGCTGTAGATCCCAGGTTTAAATCCTACACTTGCTCATGTTACCGGTATCTTACATGGTTGTGAATGAACAGCACAATCTTGTTCTTGGGATAGTCCAAGTTGTAGATCTTGTTCAAGAATTCAGGAACAAATGGGGTAGGCTGCTCAATAAACAGTCCTATCACAACAACAGGGTAGTCATCTCTCTGGAACAAACAAGATATCACTGTCAATGCTGGGGATCAGGGAGGGAAGATTAGAAATCACTTGGTCCAGCTGAAAGGCCATCTAATATTGTATGCAGTAAAGGGGTCTTTAAAAATATACTATTACGTTTCATAATATACCTGTCTTTCATTTTTTCAAACATTCCTTCTTCAGTTTAAACTCAGACCAAGCCAATACTTAAATTACGTAGGCCCTTGTGTAAATTGGAATCTGGTATCACAAATGAGTAAGCTAAAAGATTTTAATGAACACATGAAACTCCTGTATGATAACAAAAATATTGATATACACATTCATTCAGGTCAGATGTTTGGAAAACAAAGGTGAGGGAAATATCGTGTGATTGCAAGAAGAGTCGGGTTTTTACGTATGACACATCCTAAAATCATTTATCCCATTGATGAGATAACTACATGTGATTAGAACATTTTTATCCTACCTTGTACGTCTTCAAGCTGAAAGTATTTTCCTTGCAACTGTGGCATTCATCAAAGGACCAGCTATCAGCAACATAGTTCCCAATATGATTTAGCACCAACTTGAGGAAAAGAACAAAAATAACTTTAGCACATTTTTGACCTATATAATTACAATTTCATCATTTTCAGGTGGGTCCAACACAAAGCAGAGATGTTGCAACTAAACAGGAACCTGAACCTCACACCATCACCAGTGCTGGGATAGGCACATCATATAGTCCAGGACTCTGGTAGAACTCTAGCTCCTTAAGTAGTTTTCACTAATGCCAGTATACATAGCAATACATGTGGTATGAAATTGACAACCCCAAAACAATGTATGTAGGTTACAGAAAGTTACAGATATGGTCACTACATGACAAGCTTTACTACATGTAGGTCCTAATTTGTTTGAATAATGTGTACTCATCACACATGCAGTAAGATGGCTTGGCTGTGTCCTTTACCTTTTGTGGTCCATTTCCATGGATGATGCAAGGTTCTGTGTTGTATACTCTGTTCCTTAACCTGGTCTTGTCATCATCAAACTTCAGGGTCAGGTCAGCTGAAAATGAGACAGAAGGACAGACATGTCATCACAGGCAACAGGGCAACGCACATGTAAAACCTCATTCACACTTAAAAAACAAAGTGGATAAAATATCAAATCTAATTGAATTTTTTCTATCCGATTAAAAAAGATGTCTCCAAAATGTGGCGAAGACTATCTCCTAACTTTGAAGGGTGTGGCGGCAAGGATTTTTCATGATGATTACAGTAAAATTGTCCGGTTCGTCTTAGGTTTGGTCCAGGGTCGGCAAGATACTGAAGAAAAAGGCACCCGTGAGGTCATACAGGTCTTTTAGGTCACACCAATTTATTTCCTTGGTTCACGGATTCACCGCTTTGCTTTTTTTCACCAAAATGGAATGAAAACAACATGAGGTGCAAGACAACAGAGATGCCACTCAAAGCAGGCAGTGCTTCATGAAATGTGGTTAAAAAAGCCAGGCTTTGAAATACTTTTTTTGGTTACATGCAAAGTTACAAGTTAGCAAAAAATTTACCAGCAATCTGTCAAATTTACATGCAAAATAACAACTTATACTTTTATAGCAATGTTCTAGCCAGCGTTCCCCCATTCTGTCTTTTGGCGGAATTTTGCACTTTTGTCTGCTGTTGGAATTCTTCATGTGCCCTCAGGCAACAGTCATTTCTTTAGTAGGTGGAATCCTACTCCTGGCTATTGATATTATTTCAAGACAGAGCCCTTGACTGACTACATACCTAATGTACATGTATGTCACAGTATATTGAAAACTAAAATTGACTTTGATACATGGAACAGTAGTTTACTTGATCTCCTCTATCCTGGGCTGACTTTGATGTTGGCATGACATTGTATGTGTTTATGTGAGGACTTACCTCCTGCACCATTCATGTTCTGGAAGATTTCTGATGTATGGTCAAGTTTCATTTTGAACTTTTCCTGTAATAGTTAACAAAGGACAATACATGAGTGGCAACAAACATCCAAATTGCAAAAACTAAAACAACACATGCTTTCACAGATACATTTAATTGTTTAAACCAGTAATTGCCAGTAATTAGCCTATATGCACCTTCCTAGGTAGAACAGTCGTTAGGTCCCTTCTTCTACTTTTTCTGACACGGATATGCTGTACAGTACCTTTACACACGTAACCCTACAAATATTTGGGTGCACTGGTGCAGCCACAGTAAAACCTCATACCTTTGCCAAATGGTTTTAACCTTTTTGGGTGAAGTAATCATAATCTTTTCATTGATTATGCAAATAAGGTCCTGACTTGCATAGTTTGTCTTGGTTGATCATATTCTCTATCCAAGAGGCACTAGCCCAAAGTCTGAAAGTTTTATTCTAGCAGAGAAGGCCAATTTCAGTGATTCCTCATAAACTACTGTAAATGCAGAAATGTTCGCGGTGGATTAATGTTCGCGGTTTTTGCGGTGACCACTTCACCGCGAACTTAAAACCACCGCGAACATTTTTCTATTGTGGTATTAGACTGCAGTCTATGGTGTTACCGCGAACTTAAATCCACCGCGAAAAGTCCTTTCTCCCAATACCGCGAAATTAAATCCCCGCGAACTTAAATACATTTACAGGGGTATGTAAGTATCTACCTGATTTGCATGATTTAGGTATAATAATGTTCCCCTAAAGTCCTCACCTAAGCTTCATAATTGTAAGTATGACATTCTCATGATTTATCACTATGCAAGCATAATTTTTCTCATTAATCATGCAAATGAGGTAATCGTTTTCATGATTAATCATGCAAATGAGGTCATGTTTGCATGATTGATATCTATCGACATTTCCCTCTTTTTCACTGTTACATATGTGACAGGTTTGAAAGTCCTATCATGGACTGAGGTGGATTTATAAACTTTCCTCATTAATTAGCCAAAATAGCTGATTTGCATAATTTGTATTTCATTATGTAAGTCAAGTCATATGTTAGGCTATCTGCATACTGAAAGTGATGAGGATCTGTCAACATGTTCTCGAAGTATTCTCACCAAAAGTTTGACGGGAAATTGGCGCCTGCAATTCCAAAAAAGTCGCTAGGGGTCCAAACCCACAGCACTTACTCTCTGCCTCAAGGGCAATCTATCACTCAAAACTCATGACCACAGCGTGTCCAGAACACCAGATATGAAAAATGAAAGTTTTGCTGCAGTACCTTAGCAAACCGCTAAGGGGCCCATTATTGAACTTGACCTTGAGGGTTTTCCTGACCCCTACCCACCTACTAAATATCATCAGGATCCATCCAAGGCTTCTTGAGTTATGCTGTTCACAGACACACACACACCACACAGTGACACACACACACACACACACAGTGACACACACATACACACACAGTGACACACACACAGACAGACCAAGATGCTCAAAACATAATCTTCTGGTGAGGGTACCCCTACCCACCTACTAAATATCATCAGGATCCATCCAAGGCTTCTTGAGTTATGCTGTTCACAGACACACACACACCACACAGTGACACACACACACACACACACAGTGACACACACATACACACACAGTGACACACACACAGACAGACAAAGATGCTCAAAACATAATCTTCTGGTGAGGGTAATAATAACAATTAGGTGCCCAGCTCCAAATTTGGGAGCACAATGCATATGCACCCAATACTGTAAATGCATTTAATTTCCCGGGGATTTAATTTCGCGGTACCTGGAAAAAGGACTTTTCGTGGTGGATTTAAGTTTGCGGTAACACCATAGACTGCAGTCTAATACCATAATAGAAAAATGTTCGCGGTGGTTTTAAGTTCGCGGTGAAGTGGTCACCACGAAAACCGCGAACATTAATCCACCGCGAACATTTCTGCATTTACAGTATTTCAAGGGCCCTACCAATAGAGCTATATTGGGCAGTTTTTCATACATGTAGGCAGTCTAGTCTAAGTTGTAAGTTCCTGGTAAAATAAATAAAGTGAAGTGAAGTGAAGTAAGTTTGATCTATTGTGACAATGGCACCACTTACTCTCAGTTCAGGGTTGAGGAAGATCCTGGTGTAGTAGAGCTGATCATCATGCTGGTTCTGGATAGATGTATGACTCACTATCTGGTAAAGTTCCGAAGCGTAACCAATGAAGCCTGGAAGAGAAAATAGACATTACAACCAAACCAGTACAGACTTCAAATAACGTCCCATGCCCCGTTTTCCACACGTTTTGAACATGTTTAAAATGAGTGCAAAAGCAGTGCAACAACCTTGATAAAAACTTGTTTGACATACATCCGAAAATAATTTCATCAGGTTGGTAGAATATAGGATATAGGAAAATTCTTGTACACAACCAGGTTAAACTTACTTGCTTACGTTTCTGCTACATATAGCGGTGAGAAGCAGAACTCCAGTCAGAAGGTCTGAGGAAGGTGTCTGACAGATAGCGAAACCTAAGCAAGTAAGTTTAACCTGGTTGTGTACAAGAATTCTCCTATACCCTGACATACATTTTAACCTTGTACAGTCAATCCACCTCACCAGTCCCCTAACCAACCATGAATTTTTCAAACCCTGGGAATCAGACTGACCTGTGGACTTGCACACAGCGCGGGTTGACAAGGTTTTCAACAAAGGTTAAACTGTACCATAACCTGCATTTGTCTTCAGGAACAAAGAAGAATGTTGAGGAAAACTCACCTCCAGAATTGAGATATGGTTTACCGAGTCGTACTTCCGGGTAGAGGTCCTTAAGAAAAAGAAGAAAACAACAAGTTACTAATCTAGCTGAGAATCAACTTTTCAAATGCCAAGAAATGTCATTGATCTAACTTCAGCTGGACCATATATTTTCCCAGGTTTTCCCTTCTAAGCTTAATTGACATACCATCACATCTTGATCATTACATTGGCAAACCTACGCATTACATTGGCAAACCTACGCATTACATGGCAGTTTGAACTGTTCAACAGAACATTATATGTCCGTGATGTCATAGTGAACACGACATCCAGTTGTTAATGCTTGCGTCAGCAGTCGTGGTGGCCAGTTTGTCGTCATACAGAGGTGGTCGGTCCACCAGGTTTGACTGTATTGTCTGTGATTCAGGATTGGCCCTATCTTGAACACTTTGGCAAAACTTTCGATGATACATAACAAACAAATACAATTCAGTATGGACTAAATATTTAATGGAGGTATGAGGTCAAGAGACTCTTGTTATTTACCGCAAGGGTTCTGTCAGGCCAGCAAAAGCCCTCAGCTCCAAACACTACTCTGGCATTGAAGTCATCAAACTTTCGCAAAATCTCCTCCTTTTCTGCAGTGATGATCACATCGTAACTGAAACAAAACAAGTCACATTGTCAACTTGTAAGCAATTTTCTAGACTAAGCACAATGCCCATTAGGGCATCAGATTTTTGTCTAGCAGTTTACCACGAGTCGATAATAAAATTTAGCCACGAGTCGATAGTAAAATTTTCAAATAAATTATGACTAGGTACAATATTGGAATAAAACCACCAACCTGTCAGAAAACATGATGACGAGGTCCTTGTCATCTTTGTACTTCTTCAGGGCCTCCTTCAGCAGCAAAACTTTCTGCCCTCCGCCAATATTGTTCTGGACATCTCCCCCCAGCCATTCCTGGTGCATTCCCAACACCTGGTGCCAGATTGGGGA
>NC_049992.1:21248137-21271920 GCF_000003815.2 Branchiostoma floridae | reverse complement strand
ATTTGTCAGGACAGCATCAGATCCAAATGTCATTAAGTAAAAGGGAATATATAAAACGTAACGTTCTTACCTGCACTTGAATATTATACTTATCTGCTGATCTCATAAACCTCTTGAAGCCATCAGTCTCATCAGTTGCAACAGTGAAAGTAACAAACTTCCTTCCTGAAAGAAAAATGTGGAAAATAATGAATGCTATGTAGAAATAAATTCTCATGCAGTGTAATTTGTAATTTAATTTTTTTATTTATCTCATCTTGAAACAGATGGGTAGCCCCTACAACAGTGCATAGTTGATTTCCAAGGGGGCCCATCAAACATACATGTAGATAACATACAGGACAAAAACGTGGTAACAATCAGTCAAACTTTGAACACCCAGGGACAACATACAGTACAGAAAACATAAAACCGGTGCGTCAAAACATAATCAGTGTCCATACTCAAGTCGAAAACGTTCCAAGGTCAAAATCAATATGTCAAGAGATGGGGTGGAGGTCAGAGGTCAAATCATATATCAAATCATGTGTAAAACGAAAATTAATGAAACTGAAATTTACAAAGTATGGATAGTAAATCATATGTAAAAACATCAGAGACAAAGGTGCTACAAAGGAATCTGTTTGGTAGATTATTGGACTTCCACTGCATTTTAAAATCCCATCTCCATGTAATAAACTTATAAAGGCTAACTGTCTCTGTACCTTTGACTGTAGAAACTTGGTGCAATTGACTATAAACTCTACTTGACTTCGCTCTTGTTGTCTTCTTGTCTTGGCCCCCGGTTAGACCCCAAATGGCTGCCGACATAGTGTATCCATTTTGTAATTGGCGAAACCTGTTCATCTGGGTTTTTTTTCAGGTCTGTTTTTTTCGGATTGGTCCAAGAAGAAAAAAATGTTTTGCACCCGTATGATGTACTGGTCGACCCTACACCTAACTGTTGGTATACCATACTATGTGTGTTTAGTCCTATGTTCAACCTTCCTGGCCACTTTGATTTCATACTGAAGGCAACTTTTTTTTTTGGCCAAACTTTTTGTTTAATCGCTCGCTCGCATCAGTTTTGGAGTTCCCGGAGGATGTCATCCATATAATCAAATCAACATGGCCTAACTGATAGAACTGTTTCATTTTTTGCATCATGAATGGGTCCTAAGTCAAGTGCAAATCAGATTCTGAGGCGAAAACACTGAGGTGAGCATAATGTGGCTTTGTCTGAATGCTGGAAGTCACATTGAAGCTGGCTAAATCGCAAACCACCTCATGCCAATCAAGACTCCAGTATGAAGAGACATGTGGCATGAAACAGGCTTAGTTTGCATATTAACCCGGTCATGGTCACATGGTCAAATAAAAATTTTGGTATTTGGTCCAACTTGATATAACTTATAAGCTCCCACCAGCTCTGGGAAAAACTAAATTCTAAACATAAAATCTGTTCAAAGTGTCACCAACCTTAAAAGCTCATATATAATAGTATCTGAACATCAAGTACAAAGTGTAGGACTAGGAGGAGATTTAGTTGACAGAAAGGATGTTGTGAGCGGGAAACTAAAGTTTGACAGTGAAAAGACTCAAAAGCATGGCCCTGTGTCTTATGCAAACACGGGACATGACTGTGATTGCCGCAGCTGGATTGGGTTCTTGTTGTTCACACATAGCAGATCTCCAAGCAGATCTGCTTGGAGATTAGCAGCCAGTAAGCTTAGACCCCAGTTCATATGCAGTTAGGGGAGTGAAGAAGGAAGACTGGACAGCCTGCTCAATCTGTCGTCCTGGCTTCCTGGACGATTACTAAATCTACCACTAAGTTCAAACTATCCCAAATAGAATGGCAATGTTTTCTGCAGCTGATGTAGTTGTGGTCAGCTAAACAGCGCACATAAGGCATGGTGTTTTTCAAATTCAAATTTTTTCAGTGCGAAGCTACATCGTACATGTATTAACAAATTAACACACAATTTGAATAATAATCAAATTGAATACGGATACAAGTTAAGCTTTGTGGAAATCGCAGTGTTGTAACTCAATTAAAAAAAACACTGTAAAATGACTAGAATTGCATCCAAAATAGGTTTTCAGTGATAAAAGGATGTAAACTTTTGATGCCTGGTGAAAAATAGGCAAAATATAACCTTGATGATGTTGATGGCATGGTGGGGGCATCTTGCCACTTGTGTTATTATTCAAGTTTCAAAAAAACGTTGCGCCTGCAACCGGCACCTCGGGATTTGCTTGCGGCACCTCTAGGTTTCGCGGGGGCACCTCTATGTTCCGTGAAGCCTTAAGCTCAATGACTTTATTTCACTCACTGATAGAAGGAGAACTTGCCAGAAAATAATTGGCTATCATTTTCCAGTATTTTCTTAGCACTGGAATAGGCAATGTATAAGGGGTGGGGAGGGGGGCTCATTTGTTTGGTGGTGAAAGCTTGTATATAAACACAGAACATATGTAAAATTATGCTTTCAGATTTAGTTTTCAGTTATTGTAACAGCATAAATGCATTGTATACATATTGTTGAGTATTTCTGTAGAGTTTCATGATAATTGACAAGCATTTTTGCCCCTGGCCATCTCTGCCCCTTACTTGAAAGTTGAAACTCTTTTTTCAGAACTTTTGCAAATGTGTCTGGGTACTTTTTATGACAGTTGCTGTCCTCAGATAGATGGCAAAATATTCATTCTACTTTTATTGTAGAGTTCAACTTGTGAGCTTTCCAAAAATACATAGTTTTCCTAGTCTACTCTTTACATTAGACTAATTTAGAGCTGCAAAAATAATACACACAAAGTACCCGTTGACTACTGTAGAGTCTGGAATTATAGCTAGTGTTCTGGAATACATAAAAAATTTTATGCAGTGTTAAGAGGGTTAAGGTACATCTGCGTTATCGAACCCTGCAATGCCGCAAGCGTGTCCCAAGTGCACTGAAAGAGGGCCCCCAAGGGGGGGTACCGACAACGCTCTACGCTAAATTCCGGAGGGCCGGCTACGTACTACGCTAAATTATGGATGCTTCATTACGCTCTATGCTAAATTACGAAGTTTCCAAATGCACTATGCAAACCTTTATCGTCTTTTGGCTGAATTCAGCCGACGGCAGAACACGTGAAGAGGAGATCTAACAACTTGAACTCATAATTCCATCAACAAGATTCAAACTTTACTTTTCTAGACGATATAAAAGCGCCCGTTTTGCTGGCCAGAGGTGGCGACAGCAAATCTTTTATGTGACGTAATTTTCAGCACTTGTAGCATCGAAAGCGAAGGCGCGACAATCCTAGGGGTGTCCGGGGGCATGCTCCCCGGGGATTATTGTGAAATCTTGACCCTCTGAAACACTATTTTCTGCATTTTGAAGGGCAAATTATGCTCACAGACTAAGCTAAGTTGAATGGCATTTCAATTAGAAATTCACATGGTTTTAGCTTTAAGCTGTTGAGGACAACGCCCCCAAACATCATTTTCAGATTTCGAGTGCTGAAACTAGTGAAAGCACGAACTGGTACGTACGGGAAAATTTTAAAATTTGTACCCTCTGAAACACCATTTCCTGCATTTTGAGGGACAAATTTTGCTGGCAGACTATATGCTCAATCATACTAATGACATTTCTGTCAGAGAGAAGTTTTTGAGGGCGACGAGCGCTGGAGATTCGTGAGCGCCAGAGGCACAAGCAGTCGGACAGAGGCCAAGGCCCGCCCAGAGAAAAATTTGAAATCTTGACCCTCTCAAATGCCATTTCCTGCACATTTTGCTTGTTTACTTAGCTAAGTTCGGTAAAGAAATTTCTACTAGTTGGGAGGCGACGGTCCTGCAACATATATTCAGCATGTCCACTGCCGAAGGGGTGACCCAATCGCAAGGAAGGTCTGGCGAAATTTTGAAATCTGGACCCTTTGAAACGCAATTTCATGCATTTTCACAGGTAAACTTTGCCGGTAGACTAGTTAAGTTTAATGAAATTTTGATTATGCTTTACGAACAATTCAAATGAATTACGTTTTACGGTAAAATCCGGTTAGCTTCTACGTAATATGTTAAATTAAAGGAGCCAATATCGCCGGATGCAAAATGCATCGATTACGCTCTACGTTGAATTCGAGCGGTCCCGCTATGGAGTACGTAGAATTAAAACCGCTGATTACGCTCTACGAAAAAGGGCTTGGGGGCCCCCCTTAAACTGCCAGAGTTTCAGCTCTGTAAAATGCTGTAAGTGCCAGGGTTGGCTGCTGACTTCCAAAAAGAAACCCCCGAACAAGGCTAAAGTCCCTAACTTCCGGGGTTCGTGCGCTACGCGCGCGCAAAGCTGCTATTTCAGGGGAATACGCTATCCCGGGTATATCCGGGTGCGGCACACGTGGCATGTTTATGTGTGCCGGATATATCCGGGTTTGGCAGTTTAAAGGGTCAACAACAACAAAAAATTAAAAATTCTCTCTACAAAAAGAACATTAAATGGATTATTTCAAGAATTCATTTGAGTTAGAAAATGCCATTAATTACAGTAAGAAAGAATTTGATGAAGATCGTTTTGTGCACGATGTTCCACTAGTTTGACTATGGTGAATGGCACCATACTGGGAAGCGGCCTACGTGACCAGCTGTATCATCCCAGAATCGTCATGCTAATGTGTTCCAGACTGCTTGTCTTTTGACGTGCACACATACATGTGCAGACTGGAGCTGGCAATCGAAGGTTCGAGTAATGCTTATAGGGGAAGCCTTAAAATACGCCGTACATCTGAGCAAAACGTCTTACAAGTTTGGCGGATGATTTTCCAGCTTTACCAATAATGTCCTTGGCTTTGTTTACAGATAGCACAACTTTGCAAGACACAAACCTATTCAAATTATATTTCACATCACACAAGAAGAGGACCTCTGGCGTTTATCTACCAAGTAACTCATATGCCGTTGGTCACAATATCTTTCAAGATCAAAATCTTTTGAAAATAAGAACTTTTTTCTGAACTTTTTTGTTTCCTTTTTAAAGTGTTTGTTGTTGTCTAGAACCCTAAAAGGCGAGCGGAAGTTTACGTCTAGACAGTTGAGTTGTGCTTTGTTAGACTTTTCTGTCTCCTGTGCCGATTTTTTTTATTCTACATCATTTAAGCTGACAAAATAAATCAATCGTACAAAAGTGGAACACTTGGACATATTGCAAACATAAGTTTGCAACATTACTAGAAAGTTTTCATAATTTGAAGCGATTCGACCGGGTCCAGTACACGGACGACGCGACTTATTATGCATGTCCTTTCCCGGTCGAATATCTACATGATTGACCAATACACTGAAACTTTCTCGAAAATGAAATATGCTTACCTTCCCGATTACTACTGACTTCTGATACTGAGCATAAAAGGATGAATACGGCACAAGCCAGTCCCGCTAGAATAGACGAATCTCGTCTTGCCGCCATCTTTGCCAGCGTTCAGGATTTGTCGTCTGCATATAGCCTGTTAGGGACGTGCGGCTCTTCCAGCTTACGTACATCACCCCTGCAATAATCCTTTTTTGGGCTTTGGATTTTAAGTAAAAAGTATGCATACCTGGCTTACTTCATTTTTCTTGGTATTTTAATATCAAAAATATGCTTAGGAAGTCTAAATGTCGTTTTTATATTTGTTAATGAATATTTTTCTTATGTTCTATTCTAAATATCAGAGCCATGATGAATATCGTAAAAGCCAGAAACGTAGCCAGTGTTTTTGCCCTGATTGGTCAACATCTAAGGAAAAACATCTGTCTGGTCCTGCCTTCCTAAAGAAAGAAAATTTTTTTAAGTAAAAATCTTGACACTGTAGAGTTGTGTTATGTTTGGGATAAACTGGGTGAATTTGGACCATTTTTGCAGGTGATTAGGATAAAAGCTGTTGTAATTTGCGCGTGCGCAGACGTGTGTGTGCGGTGTTGTCGGGGCTGCAGGTCTGTGAGCGCAGGGGCACCGCACCCAAAATCAGCCTGACCTGCAGAACATCAGAACAAACCCACGAATTACGACACTTTCTCCCAGAGATTTTGGATTATTTCAGCCTAAGTGAAGATTTCAATATCTTCGGTGCATAGTGAGGTAAGTAAATTTATCAGAAAATATAAAGACCGGTACGTGTTTTGTGAAATCTGACTCTTTTTCGGCACGATGAAGCATTGAAGTTTCCGAAGCGATACTGGTTTGTGTATTTAGGTAAGGGTGGGCACCCACTGATCTTTTGAAGGGAACATTAAGATCTTCCGTCCTAGATATCATTTCTACGCCACATTTGACGATGATATTCATTTGGATGTAGGGGTAGGCTTAATTTGTGACAGCGAGGTACATGACAGGCACTATGAATATAGTATGATGAGAAATCAATGCATGTAGGGTGGCTGCCATCTTGCCAAAACTACCTCTGCTATTTCCCGGCGAAAACAAGCGGATTTCTGTAAGATTGGAGCTGATCTTTCTTATTCCCTTCAACCACAGTTAGATTCGGTGAATGTTGTTCGCATGATTTTCTCGCATGTTGTTGTAAAATACGACTTTGTGTGTTGTATTGGATAGGCAAGACAAGAAGGTAAGAAATTATGTGTTGGCGAACGTTTGCAAATCAAAATGGCGGCGTCTGATGTTGGAGTCTGAGTTTCCATAATTTTGCGTCCGCTTCTTTGTCACAATCGGGAAACGTTACAATGTTTATCGGAAAATTGCTTCAAATGCTGTTTTTAAAATGTTTTAGATATGCTGTTATAAGTTATGGTTGCGTTAAATCTGTCAAGTGTCAGTTCTGTCGGTACGAATTTATATTTTAGTTGTAGACGCATGCATATCCATTTGAACTTTTGCAAGGAAGTCTTTTGACAAATACATGTGGGACGTAAGAGGAATCCCGAATGGTGTTGATGTAACTACTGTCAGCAGGCAGCTTTGATGGGAGAAGTTGTAGTCCATGTCTTGGGCAGGTTTGTTCATCCTAGATAACCATGTGTGCAAATTTACTACCAAAACAAGTCAGGACAAAATTGAAATGCATTGCTAGTGCTGGTAATCCGCCCACTTTTTTTCTTATTTTTTGCAGCCAGAGAGCTGAAAAGATTTTTTTGTGTGAAACGCATGGAATTTTTCAGGGCATAACCAAAAAGTGGCATTAAGCTATATTTTATAACAAAATATTGTGTCTTTCATGTTTTGTTTCAATTTATATAGCCTCGTTAACCAGAGAGAGTACCTACTGGCTGAGGTTCAAGGTGAATATTTAGTCCAGGAACAGGTACTGGCAAAAAATGTTACCAGCTTAGAATACATGACTAAAGCTGGTTTGATTGTTTTCGGGAGCAAGATCCTTCCAGACATTTATCTAGGAGAGATTATATTAATAGCTCATGTTAAGTCAGGACGTGTTAGATATTCTTTTTAAACTTAGTGAGCCTTTACAGGGCTCAAAATACTGAGTGCATGTGCACCCAAAATTAGAGCTGTGCACCAATTTTTTTTCATGTGCACTGGTTTAAGTATGCAATGATATCAAAGTGTACTAGTATATACCATATTCTTGACATCTAAGTGTTAGAAAGATGATAATTTGCTGTCATTTAATTTTAGGCTGTTTTAAACTTTGTAAGTAAAATTTTGATGCTGATACCAGAAAAAACAGCAATTAATATTTCTTTAGAAACATAATAGATAGAACAGAAATTACATTATTATTGTAATTTTCCAATGATATTCCATTGACAACCTTCTGTTTTTGTATATTTTCTTCAGCTGGAACTGTCATTTTATGTAGTATGTCTATCTAGTTTATAAGTTAAAAGTTTATATGAAGAATTTTTTAGGTTAGGTTCACCAGTGCATCTAATGTCAGAAATGAAGTTCGAGCCCTGCTTTATTAATTGATTTTTTTCACCACCATCAGCTTGGCTTGAGTCTATTTTGAAGTGCCATAATATTCAATGATCTGTCCATGGGCCAGCCCACAGTGTACGGAAGATTCTTATTGTAGTGTTTTTATTTGTATGCCATACAACACGCAGTGCAGCGTTTCTGCCAGACCTCAGCTGAGAGGCCGTCCACCTGGGAACCTGTCGCGAAAACCGCGGAAATTAAATTTAACTGTCACAAGAAAAAACATGACAACTGTAAGGAGGTTTTGATTTGTCAAGAAATGGTTCTTGGACCTTAAAAAAATAGCACTTGTTAGGGGGTGGGTATCGATACATTTTTCTTGTTGAAGCGGTCCAGAAAAACGGTCCTGAAAAATTCATTGGATAGGATGTTGGACCAATAAGAAAATGAACAGATTATACCCGCATTACGGCAGCAGGTATTCATGTGTTTTGAAGCTATTTAGTCCAAGAAAATAGCATGAGCGACGTAGAGGAGAGTTGATAGTCATTTTTCAGTTTCTACATTCAAACTTGGTCATATGCAGTTAGAGTTGTATTAAGAAACAGATTCTTTCTGCCCTTGTAGGGGAGATTATTTGTCGGACTCAAAACTCATATCACAAGGAAGCAAAATTTTGCTTGTTGTTACCTCTACCATCTCTTATGTGAACGAGTTATTCTTCCGCCATGTCAGCGATAGCGAACTTGAAAAAATTGGTCGGGGATACCTGGCTGGTAGTGGTGCGTACCGGTACACCGAATCGGAATTGGACTTGCTATAGTTTTGGATCAAGTCCGGTTGGTTAAAACCGGAATGTCGAAAACCTTTTTTTTTACATGTCTTTCTTGTTGTATACTAATATTATCTAAAACAATGCTAGATACCTATGTTACTTTATCAACCGCAGCCAACGGGCCCAAAAATAACTGTTTTCGAAAATAGATTGTCCTATCACCAAAATCGGGCCATTAGCACATGTTCGCGCCACGGGAACCTTCTTCAAAATCCGGCAACGCGGCAAAAATGACTGGTTCACTTTGGTAATATTACCCATGAAAATAACGTCTGTGGTTTTGTTTATTTCCTGGTATGGGTCTTAAAGTCCTATAGCTTCTGAAAATTGAGAAATTTCCCGAGAAAAACAAGTTAAAACAAATCACTCGCGCTTGTTGACGTTTTGAAGGTAAAGTCGGGCTACTTCACTGAAAGCATGGGAGAGCAGTTTGTTAAAAAGAAACATGGACACCTTTTATTTTAAAAAATGTTATGAAGTCATATATTTATTTTGTATTTGTTTCCCTTACTTCTGTAATAAACTTAGGATTAATTTGTAAGGTTAGATGTAGAGTATATTAAAACCGCACGCATCACTTCTACCCGCATTTAAGTAGGCTATCCTACTGACCCGTATTGACCTCGCAAGTGCCATTTTGAAATTTTGGGCCGTCAAAACACAAGCCGCAAAGACCGTATTTTACCGTGATTTCCCGACAGTTATCATTAAAAATCAATGTTGCTACACCTTTGAAAATGATGCAGTCATCTTGGGCAACATTTTTTATGACTCGAGTCCGCACCTGAACCGGAATGAGAGCTTCGGTACGCACCACTACTGGCCGGCCTGTAGCTTCTGATTAGCGTGTTTTGGTTTTCTATGAAAACCGAGACTGTCATAAACATCCTTTGAAAAAGTTAGTGTGATGTTTTATTTTCTACCTATAACATGTAGTATTAATACACTCTTATACCGAGGTCGACCAATATTTTATGAGTACCGCCAGGTTTTCAAAATGTCTGGGTCATAGCGGCAGGGCCAGGTAAATTCGCTGAACTGAGACCTTAAAAAACAGGTTTTTAATGAGTTTCAATGAATTATTGTATGTGAAAAGGGTGCCGACACACATCATCAACAATCATAACAATAGCAAAACAAACTGTGTGGTTTTCAGATTGGGACGGCATCCCCAAGCCTGTAGCTTCAATATAAACAAAAACACAAAACTCAAGTTTACATTTCTCGACTTCATACAGATCTTGGCAAAGATGTGGGGTGCAATGTTTTTTAGTATGTCTATTCTATTTGCGTCCAAGGCACCCAAAATGAAATGAGGCCGTCATTGGACAGGTGGACGGCCCTCTGGCGGAAACGCTGATCAGATGCAGTATGTACTTCACAAGGGCATACCCATTCATGGTCCAATATCACCTGCCATGTGGATGTTTCTGGTATCTACCTGTGGCTAACCTGCACTGATCTATGTAGTATGTACTGGTGAATGTGGATATGATAGGCTATGATGAAGGATTGTAATTGAAATGATTTTTGTTGCCACTTGTACTTCATAAGTGCTACTATTGCCAGACAGTGTTATTATCTTGAGGTAGGGGTGGGTACCGGTACAGTGTACTGGTACAAAACCGTTTTTTCTTATTGGACCGGTTCGAAAAAACCGGACCTGACAAAATTCGGTTGACCGGACCGGATATATGATCAGGCATTCACACGTTTTTGGGCTTACCGGTCGAAGAAAATAACAAGAGCAAAGTAGCGTAAATGGTAAGGTCTATAGTTGTTTATTCCAAGGTTTACAGCCAATCGTAGAGGGGCAGTTACTAGTAGCCTTTTAGGGTTTAAAAGGCCAGTGGTAGTCGAATACTCCACAAAACAGATTTCTTTGTAGCGAAATGAACCATTGTTTTTAGTTTTGTCTATTCACAAGTTTTCACATACTGAATCGGGTCCAGGTTCAGGTCCGGACCTGGACCTGATCCTCTGGTCCTGAACCAGACCTGGACCTGAAGTTTCTGTACTGGTACCCACCCCTTTCTTGAGGGGAAGATGTTCAACACCTCACCTCACCGGTCCCATAGCCATAGTTCAACAAGTGGTACCAATTTGTAACATCCAGTGTGCGAAATACTTTGAGCCAGGTTGCACAGTACAACCTGGGGCAAAAGTTAGGTTGCACATCTGAAGTTGCAACACCTATAATTCACTAGCTTTCAAAAAATCTACATACATAGACTTTTACTATTTTATCCAGAAAATTACAAAGTTGCCTCATAAATTATCAAGAATGTATAATAATTACTATGCTATTCTACATACTGTTTTATCTTTGTGTCACATCAACAGCAATAAAAAATAAGTGAAAATAATTTTTTTTTTTAAATAAAGAAATAAAAAATCCTAACAAGTTTATTCTATAACTAGAAAGGCATGCAGGATCTTTCCGAAGGGGAGAAGAAAAAAATTGTCAGAAAAGAATTTAGAAAGGTAGTAAGTCTTTCCTGTGGCCTTCTAAAGTACTAGAGATACAATTACAAGGTAAAACTGAAATTCATGAGGATACCAATTCTACATTACATGCAGGTGTGGGGTCGCACCCCGGCACGTAAATAAAACATGAAGCCCACCCCCACTTATCCTGTCTTACGGGCTAGTTAATATCTTTAAATTAAAGTTTATTTTTTTTGTACAGTCAAATTTGGTCTTATGACCAATTGCACTAGATGAACATCATCTCAAGACAACCGCTTTTTGATGGTCCCAAAATTTTCCCCCATAGACAAAAGGCGACCACTTCCGTATCCGCATGTGACCAAAATATTGCCGAAGAGGATGGCGGCATTTTGAAGGGTGTAGCTGTAGTGACATTGACTTTTGATGATATCTCCCAGGAAATCCCGGTAAAATCAGCTTGTTTTCTGGTGACCAAAATGTTGCTAAAGACGATGTATCAAGGGTGTAGTGAAATCTACTTTTCATGATAACTGCCGGGAAATCCTGGTAAAATCTGCGTATTTAGTGTCGAGAGAAAAACGAACAAGGCGTCCACGAGGTCATGTCATTGGTAGTGTCCACTGTAAAGTAGGTCAAAATGCCATGTATGCTGTTGCTGTACTCTACATTCAAACCTTTCAACATTTCATTGGTCAAAATAACTTGGTTGAGTAATGGGAACAGATTTGAAATATTTTCATGGCTTAATTACATATTTTGTGCAGACATAAAAGGTGTTTCTTTTTTACTGCTCACCCATGCTTCTGGTGAAGCAATGAATGTCCACATCTTACTTTTTTACTTGTTTTTCTCTGCAAATTTCGTCTTTTTAGCGGCATCGAGACTTTCAAACCCACACCAGAAGAGGAACAAAATCATATACAAATTTGTCTATAGCCGACACTCAAGGGACTGGAGAAATGTGGCCACTATGGAGAAAATGTTAATCATGGGCAATAAGTTGCACATGATTTCAGTACCCACTAATTTTTTCACCAAGTAAGATGGGAACGGGTTTTCTGCGCGTTCAAAATCTGTGCGCGCGTTAAAAGGCTGCGCATTAAAAAATTAAGTTGTGCATTGATAAATTCTTAGTCAGAAAAATGCGATCCCTTTATATGATTTTCCATCTGTTACCTGAATTTTTGGTTTGAAAAGCCCCTAATTTTTGGGTCCCTTGGGAATAGGTTAATTTGCATATCCAGAAGATCAAAATTTGACACAATTGGAAAAATTACTAATGTGAGGCTTTGTATTGTAAAATATAACTGCTTGAATTGAGGCTTTTCTCCATTCTACAAGCTTCATGTCATCTTTTCTCAAGCAGATTGTTTCACATGTAAATGTCAACTTTGTTCCGCGTTAAAACTTAACATTTAGAAATCACGTTAAAACTCCTGGAATATTTACAGAAAGGGATATTGTACTCTAGAATGCAACAATATGATACTTGATTTTATTTTGTGTTATCATCTTCAAGCTTTTAAGGTTAAAACAGCAAAAAAGTTTTCAAATCCCGAGGGAATCAGCCAATTTGCATATTTTAACGCGCAGGTTTTTAACACGCAAGTTTCACTGAGCCACAACCGATTTTATGGGGAGGGTGTTTGCTCCAACTGGCAGACAAGAAACACCCGCGGCACACTGGCAGAAACTCCTAACTCCCATTGCAAACTTAGCACTTAGTTATAAATCAAAATGATTAGATTTAAAAGGCTTGTTCCATTCCATTCTGTAGTAGAGGTAAATTTCCTGACTACTATGACTACTTTATTCCCACGACTCAACCTCTGCTTGAAGAATACCATTTTCTACTATTTTTTGTAACATTTTGTATGTGGGCCAGTGGACTGAGAAGAAAGCAGTTCACACATGATCCTTGCAAAGTATGGTTGGGTGTCACGTTTCACTGGCCCACCACAAAGGACCCACAAGTGCTTTTGCGTTCATGATGAAAATTCACAATTCCGGATAACCTAGAAACTGTTCCAGAACCACCTCCCGAAGAGGTTCCGAAAAAAACGTTTCAGATCCGTTTTGGAGCGTTCATGATGCCAAAACTAATCCATTTCAGCTTGCCTAATTGATAGAACTGTTTCATTTTTGGCATCATGAATGGGGCCTAAGACTATTCAAGTTTTATTAAAGAGTACCTACCCCAATAGCAAACGACTGAATGAACGTGTATTCCCTACGAACGCTACCAAAAACATAAACCTTTTCTGTTGTGCTTTATCCTAATCTTCTCCTTCTGCTAGGGTTGGGTACTGTGCCAAACTGCCAATGTGGTTCTTCTACTGTTACTTTCTATCTTCTGCCACTAGTTCATCCTCAAGACCATTATGTTAGCTTGCGTAACCTAAGCATTTCTTGCTTTGTTTCAGGAGCCAGAACTTTTGCATATTTTGTGGGTTTTGGTCCAGTGTCCATGATGAGTGCGGAGCTGGAGCAGCTAAGGCAAGAATGTGAGGCCCTCAAGAACCACATCAGGGATGCTCGCAAAGCATGTCAGGACACCACATTGATACAGGTCAGCCTTCTCTTTCTGTCCTCAGTACTGATAGATAAGTTATGTGTCAGGAGAAAATCTGGACATGATGATGATCATAGAGAAGGAAAACCACTTTTGTTCAGGTTCTGAATTCTGTATCTATGTTGTGGACTCCACTTTCGTGAGTCAGCAGTAAGCCAGTCGTGTGCTAGAAACACTTTTTGGTTACATGCAAAACATACAACATGCACTATCATGGATCAGTGTTTTTCTTTTGACTGAGGGCTTGTGTTTCAGATGGATTTTTGCCTTTTTACGCATTTTTAGGTTACTTTTGAAATTACCTGCACTAGAGGAATTCGACCAGCACCATTCAAATGAACTCAAAGTGGAAAGAGCAACCTTTTGAACATTCTTTAAACACCTGTTTACTAACAAAGTAGGCAAGGGAATAATGCCTTGCATAGAAACTTAATGAAAAGTTACATGTTGATGTACTCATAATAATTACAAAACTATCAGTGATCTGATTCCATTGATATGATAATTTGCACCACATTAGCCATGGCGCCGGTATTCACAGATTCTATCAAGAAAAATTACACTGGAAACTGTTCATTGGCCATCTTTATTTTTGACATCTCTTACTTGTGGCATAACGACTAGTAAGAAAAATCCCCTTTTGATTTGCTAAATTGCATAACCTGGTGCAGGTTACGTGCAGCTAGACGTCAGAAATACCTGCACAGCCCAACTTTTACCTGCACTAACTTAAATATGCAGGTGGTATCTCGGCCCCTGAACCCACATGCCCTCGTGGGCGCCAGCGTGCACCTGTTAGGAAGGCTCTTCAATAAACTTTGGGCCTGGGAGTACTGTGGAACAGGGAATCTGCGGAACAGGGAATCATTGAAGCTATAGTAAGATTTGTTCGAATAGCAGGACCTGACAAACACTGCCACAGTACTTAGCGTGGCTAACCTTCCCAGTGGTAGCTTCTGATTGCTGACCACAAATATATCCAGAAAAACAGCTACATCTTCTTGTAATGAGGCATAGCCCACTGGAGGAATGTAGGGAACCTGTTCAGTTGCAGTAATGTTACCTGGTTAGGGCTGGATACCTTTTGGCTTGATCAGGTTCGAGTCCAAGTCCGAGTCCAGAGGTTTAGGTTCAGGTCCGGAGAACTCGCGTTGTTTTGTGTGAATCCAAGATGGCGGCCCGTTCGCCGAGCGCTAAAATTTCTTCCTGCAAGACCGCACAAATCGCCTCAAAGCTGGAAAAATGGATTGAATACAAGTGCAGAAGAAGAAAGAAATGTTGTTTGTCCCATGGTAATTTTTTCTGGATGCGGATTCTTCATTTTGAGTGAAAATTTACCGGAAGAATTGAGGAATTTTCCACTCAATAATTCCTCGTCGGTCGGCCTCATGCCATGGTAAAATTTGATGTTTTTTCGTAGCACATAATGTCAATGTTGACCTAAAATTGAGCTGACAGGTACACAAAGGGACGAATAGGAATTTATTGTAGGCTAATTTAGTTTGATTCATGGCTATTTTGCCATTTCATGGCCGGAGTACTAGTAGCATTTCTAAGTACAATAGATTTCTTGAAATTGTTCAGCCTTCCGGTCCAAAAAAACCGGTTCACGACTTTCGGTTTTTTGGACTCGGTTCTCGGATGTTGTACCGGTAAAAACCGGTCCGGCCGAACCGGTATCCAGCCCTATACCTGGTCCTTGTTGCTTGCCTATCCAAGCAGATGCTGGAGGGGAAGATTGTGAAACTAAACATCCCTTGCAGTTCCATGGCATGTTGCTAGGGGGCCCAATCTTACATCACTTCTACCTTACGAAATGATCATAATTATACCAACAAATTAAGACTACAGCATGTCCAGGTCCAAACACAAGAAAAACAAAGTGAGCTGCAGTATCAAGTTCAACCACCAGAGGTCCAAAATCAAACCTGATGTCAGGACAACAGCACCGAACGACACGCTAAACATCATTGAAATGGCGTGTTGTGTTCTGGAGATCCAGCGCCAGAAACAGCCATTGCACACACGTGCTAAACTAAACTGAACACTAAACCTCCATTTTCATGGAGGGGACAAGTCATAGAAGCAAACATGCAAGGTTAGAGTATGCTGCACAACAAAGCACATCTGATTCTGGTGCTTGTTCTTAGAAGTTGTTGTTCTTAGCAGTTGTTGTTGTTGTTGTTTTGTTAACAAAAACTTGGTATTTTGCTGTAGGTGACGGCCAACATGGAGGCAGTAGGCCGCATTCAAATGAGGACACGGCGAACTCTCAGAGGCCACTTGGCAAAAATTTATGCCATGCATTGGGGCTCCGACTCTCGGTATGAATCACGTCTTTATACTGTGAACTGGAAGAACAAATCCTATTGTCTCAGATAATCTTCTGATGCCATTTTCATAACATGGCTTCCGATTTCCTTATTGTTTTTTTATTGTTATTATTCACAAATAACATTACAAAACATAAACAAAAGGTGAACCATCCAAACCATATAAATCATATGTACAAAGGAAAAGTAACTGTTATGTAAAACATATATCAAACAGAAACTGTTGTAGCATTTGAACTAAATTTTCTTATTGTTAAAACATTTCTTATTTTGTAAATGTTTGAATTCGATCCATTGGTATGAAACATGGGGTACATGACAGCACCTAACTATTGCCGAGTACAGATGAACATCAAGATTTGTCCTATTTTACTTTTCATACCTACTTTCTGTTATAGGGAGCTCTATGAAATATGTAAATGACATAAACAGGCACAGAACACTAACTTGAGCAGCAGCTGTGATGTATCATGTCATATTATACTTGTTTGTCCATTGATAAACTAATTGACAATAATGTTGTCTTTTCTACGTTGCAGAAATCTTGTATCTGCTTCACAGGATGGTAAACTAATTGTCTGGGACTCCTATACAACTAATAAGGTAATGTTTGTCATGTTTTTCTATATCACAAACAACTTAACGTAGTGATTACTGATGGTAGTAATTATCACAACCCACTTCTGTGTCTAAAGGTATTCTGTTTGTTCAGATGCTATATTCCTAAAACTATAGAAAATTCAATTGGCAACTCTACATGGAGTTTTTATCATAGACAGAGACGGGGAGAAGATGGTTTGGACATCTGTAAACAGTTTGCACCAAGTGGAAAAAACAATTTTTTTGCCAGTTCAGGGCTCAAAATACTTTTTTCACATACCTGCACTGGTGCAGCTAACATTGGAAATTACCTGCACCAGACTACTTTAACCTGCACCACTCAGAACTTTAAAAGTATGGATCATACTAAAACTGTTCAGAAACCACTGCCATGATTTCTTTTACAATTCATAGGTGGTAACAACAGTCTATCCATATACACCTTGCCATGGTACATGTATATGTCACAGTAGAGATCATATATAAACTCAGTACCCGGGCCTGTGCAGGTTAGGTGCAGGTAGATATCAGAAATACCTGTACAGCTCCAATTTCACCTGTCTAACCTGTATATGCAGATAGTATTTCGAGTCCTGCAGTTATAAAAGTACCAAAATAACCATTGTCACAATCATGAGGCTACTGATGCACACACACAGTGAGGGAAAGAAAGATCATTTTGTTCATGACTAACAAATTTAAATACACATGTAGATGTATTTCACAAAATGACTTTTTCAGCCAAAGAAAGGAAAGAAACAAACAGCAAAGTTGTCACGGAAGTGTCATTGGAAAAGGAGGAAAGTTGTCTTCATCTATCCACTGTTGCTTGGATAAATTTTCCAAAGAGGAGATATAAGTTATTAGCCCACTACTTTTGGTTGTGCAAGTTATTTTCTTTTGGTGCAATTAATTTTATACCCCAAAGTGTATTTGGAGCCCTGATAATGAGATGAACTTTGATTCACTTGCTGATGTCATCTATAAAATGGAATGAAAATGGCCTTGTAATTAATCAATGGAGCCGAATTTCTGTCTCTTATTATGTGGTCCATAATACCCAGCTTATATTTCTATGTGCCTTTCCCCTGACTTGTACAGGTTCATGCCATCCCGCTGCGGTCAAGCTGGGTCATGACTTGTGCCTATGCACCATCAGGAAGCTATGTGGCCTGTGGAGGGCTGGATAATATTTGTTCAATCTACAGTTTGAAGACACGGGAGGGCAATGTGCGTGTTAGCAGAGAACTTCCTGGACACACTGGTAAGGAACTTTCTGTACTGGCGATACATGTCATATCAAACCAATACTATATTGGCTCCAAATGCGTACGCACTGGCGTGCTATACTGTTTTTGGATGTTTTCAGATTTTTCTGGGAAAGAACCTCCCTGCAAATATACACCCCAACTTAGCCTCCATCTGGAATACCTGTGCGATGTGAAAAGTTTTTAAAATGTGTATTCAATTAGAGACAATACATGACTTATCATTGGTCGAAATACTTTTTCAGTGTGCGAACAGAAAAAGTGACAGGAAAAAAGTTGTCTAACCTTTATTAACATACATTATGAATTGTGCTAAAAATACTTTTTTCTTTATTTTTTTGTAACTTGAAACATTGTAATCCATTAGAGAGCTTTTTTGTCTACAACTGATTACTGTAAATGCATTTAAGTTCGCGGGGATTTGATTTCGCGGTATCACCATAGACTGCAGTCTAATACCATAATAGAAAAATGTTTGCGGTGGTTTTAAGTTTGCAGTGAAGTGGTCACCACGAAAACCGCGAACGTTAATTTCCAGCGAACATTTCTGCATTTACAGTACTCAAGTATTTTTCATGTAAATTTATGGAAAATTTTGGCCACCCTCAATTTTGCATGTAAACAAGAAAATGTTTATCGAACCCTGATGGCTGACTGTAATCTGAAAATGTTGGATTTTGGTGACATTTGAACAAACTTTTGATGCACTCAGGACTCAAGCAAGTGATGCCAGCACAAGATAGAAATGATTTGAGAAGCTTTACTACAGCTTTTATTGCCAGGAAGCTGAAGTTGAAGGCAGTTTTGATGAATAGATGTCTGATAGCTCTTTATTTTCCAGGTTATCTCTCGTGCTGTCGCTTTCTTGATGATAACCAGATTGTCACAAGCTCTGGGGACATGACCTGGTAAGACTGGAGACATATTTCTTAATGATTTAACAAGCTCAAAACATGGTCTTGAAGATACCAAATGGGGACAGATATTTTACCGGTGTACAAGAGTTCTAGCTAATGTATTATTATGTATTATTGTGTAACGGGTCATCACACCATTATCTGTGACCACTTAGTAAATTGAGCATTATGCTTATTTTCAACTAGCGGAAGACCACACCAAACTTATTCTTTGCTTCTCTGAATTACTGGTCCTGTTTTCCCAATTGGCTAAACCTCTCATTGACAAATTCTCACTTCCCTTCTTTTGCCAAATAAATGTATGGACCTCAATTTCCACCTGGCACATGTTTATTTGGAACCGTATGGCAAACAATTTTTACTAAATTAGAGTACTGCAAACAAAAGATTTTTCCTTAAGAAAAAAATTGTTTTTTTTTTCTCCCCCCAATTTTTTTTTTTAAACCTGGAAAGCAACAAGTTGATTTGGTGTGGCTTAATAGTACTTACTACCTATAAATAATGCCTGATTAAATGTGCAGGATGAAATGAATTTTTTGATTGAAACAAACACTCCGCAATCCTAGTTCCATTGAGCCATGCATTGGTAATGACACTATCGGCCAAGTGGCTTTTACATGCTTTTACTCTGCCTGTTTAAAATGACCTCGTTTCTACAGGCATTACTGTCAGTGTTAATGTTTGCCACCTGCCCACATAAAGTCTAATCTACAAGAATGGAATCACTTTACTTGCATATTCTAATACTGCACTTGCACAGGTGCTAATTTCAGGCATTTGTACCTAACATATCTGAGCATGTATCCACTATGTTGTTTCTGTAGTGCCCTGTGGGACATAGAAACTGGACAACAGATGACATCATTCACAGGCCACACAGGCGATGTTATGAGCCTATCACTTTCAGAGGACCACAGGACGTTTGTGTCTGGAGCCTGCGATGCCAGCGCAAAATTGTGGGATATCCGTGATGGAATGTGCAAGCAGACTTTTACTGGCCACGAGTCAGACATCAATGCTGTCACTGTGAGTACTCTCAACTTCTGTGTTAAATAAGGGTTACATTGGTACATGTATCTACGTAATCAGAGAGAGAGAGAAAAGGTTTATTGCCATTGACATTAAAAACTCTTGCAGCACGTTTACAAAAGCCTAAATTGTCATTTTTTAGAATCAGTTTTTCAGCCTCTTACTAGTTAACACAATTAAAAGGATCAAGTGACAAAATAACATCTACTTGTTTACAATCACTGGTCAGTTATTACACAAAGAAAGATTCACTACTGTTCACAAATTATCCGTCTTGGTTCAGGAGCTTTACACAGTACGGTAATGTGCTGTTAGCAAAACGAGCAGTTCTACACCGGAAGTGAGAGAATTTGTCTTCGTTTCTTATAAGTATTGACCTATCATGGGTATCCCCTCGTCTAGATGGAAGCCAATAACTGAATCTTTCAGAGTTGACAAGATTTCGTGCAAACCGTAGGCATAGCTTGTCCCTTCTAGAGACCAGTCGACAAAGACCCGAAGTGTCCAGTGCACTGTCGTAAGTGACGTACTCCGGTCCAAGTATAATCGTCAGAGCCCTCTTCTGCACGCGTTCGACTTTCGATGATAAAACTCTGGTAAGTCCGGGGTGCCAGACGACACAGGTGTACTCAGGAAGAGGCCGCACGAAACCGATGTAGACGAGTATAAGGTGACTTATGTCCAGTCCGTGTTTCTTCAGTAGCCTATGTTCCATGCTATACATCTCAAATTAAACACAACCAACTACACTATATTGTTATTGTTATTGGGAAGGCCCACTACTCTCTCTTTGCAGCCAGGGGCTAAATTGTAAGAAAGTTGACTAGAGGCGGAGTGATCGGATACTCAGATTGTCTCAATACAACTATAGCAACAGTCTGGAGGGGCTGCCATTCGGCACTAACTCAGGTGACCTCAATATGACAGCAGTTGCCCCATGTAAGGCCAAGGACCATAGGTTTTGAACCACTCACACGAGGAAGGACCCCTACTCTGTGTGATGGACTCTTTAATGTGCTTGAGGTGTGGCTCTTCTCAAACATGGGACCTCCATTTAATGTCCTATCTGTGGGACAGCCCTGTCCAAAGCGAAGTGCTCATTTTCCTGTGTGAAGTAAGGGAAGCCGTGTGAAGTGCCTTACCCAACCCAATGGTTCAAAATCGGTGGCACCTCAAAGGATTGGAACCCAGAACCTCTGGTTTGTGAATGGAACACCCTGCCGATTGTGCCACACAACCCCTCATGTTGCTTAATACTTGAAAGTGTGAGTTTTAGGGAGACACTGTAAAACGGCTCTCAGTTTTACGACTAGCCATTTGATGCCAAAATTGGTAGGATTTGAGTTGGTAAGTCTCATGAAATGATAATTGTGTGGTAAACAAAACCTCTGTTTCAGTTCTTTCCAAATGGCAATGCTTTTGCTACTGGCTCGGATGATGCAACTTGCCGCCTGTTCGACATCAGAGCAGACCAGGAGTTGATGCTGTACTCACACGACAACATCATCTGTGGAATCACCTCTGTGGCCTTCTCCAAGAGCGGCCGGTTGCTGCTGGCTGGCTATGATGACTTCAACTGCAATGTGTGGGACTCCATGAAGGGAGAGCGAGCAGGTCAGTACCCTACAACAGGACACTCGTATCCGTTTTGCCACTTACCAAACAAAAAGTACAAGTTTGACCGCTACAGAATGCCATACAGGTTTTCTTTCACTGTGTAGACAATCAACTTTGGCTTTTCCAAAACCAGAGCAAATCAGCTGTGATGCATTTTCCATCCTGCATACGAAAAGCGTCATATTTTTGCGTAACCATGGACTTTTGCCAGCACGGGCGTGTCTGGAAAATGTTTATGAAAAGAAGAGATGTGTCTGAAATGTAACCTCTGGCCATCTAAATGTGATTGCATGCAGTTACACTTGATTCCACTCAACCAAAGGTGTGTAATTGCACACATTTTAAACGCATTTCAAAATTTACTAAAGATGGGAGCATATTCCAGGTTGGTACTATAATTGGTAAATAGAGCAGAAGGAAATGTTAACATGAATTGGTCACATATGCGACTGATAAATGCTCAAAATCAAATAAGAACCAAAAACATTTAGGTATCTTTGTGACAATGGAAAGAAATGTTAAATGTTAAAACTTTGCTGATGCTGCATCATTTTTTAATCATTTTATTTCATTTTACTGCATCCTCTGGAAGAGTTGGAAGAGCCTCTGTTATTTAATGGTGATGATGATGATGATGATGGTGGTGGTGGTGATGGTGATGATGATGATGTTGATGATGATGATGATGGTGTTGATGATGATGATGGTGATGAGCTGTGTGCCCAAGTCAAATGCGAGTATCTCAAGATGTCATTGTCTAAAGCTTAGACCACACCTGCTTGGTGTTCTTGATGAGATCTGTGTATACACTGTTTGAAATCTTTCGAGTTACTGTCAGTCAGACATATCACTCATGTGCTGTTTGTAACATTGCATGGCATGAGATGTCACCTCTGGTCTGAGTCAGATACAGATTTTTGTCTTTTCTGTTTTTAACTTTTCCTTTTACTGCTGTGTGGATTGTGTATTTGGAAGAGTTGTAGTATTTACACAAAGATGACAAGTCTGTACTTGTGGCTCACTGGTGCATGGTTCTAACATTCTGCATGTTCAACATGTAAGGCTTTCTGTCCCATTGATTGTCATTTCGGACAGTTTTCCTCCAGAGATTGCTGTCCAACATTGTATGTCTTATAATTTCTGTGTGTGTGACTTAGGATTTTCAAAATAGCCTTTCATGAAATTGAGGTCAAATTTTGGTTTCTTCACTTGGCCAAAGCACCTATATTTGGGCTTGAGATGATGATGTTGTCTGCCCAAAGGAAGTGGAGTTTTTATCACTTCTGTGTTCAGGGCTTGGAATACTGGGTGTTTGTGCACCCAAAATTGGAGCTGTGCACCCAATTTATTTCTGTGGGTGCACCCAAATATTGTCAGAGGCTTATGTATGTAAAGATGTCAGTATACAGCATTTTCTTGACATCTATGTGTTAGAAAGATAATAAATTGTCTTCATAGTACTTGTTTAAGAATTTGAAGTTGAAATTTGTGTTCATCGATATTTTCAATGCTCCAAATTTTTGTACGTGCCAAGCTGACATTGAGTGCTGCACACTGACTTCTGGGTTCCACAGGTAACTCTGGACATGAGAACACTGACTGTCATGTGTTGAAAACATGACATCATTTGTTTCAGGAGTTTTCCTGTACTTCTTGTGATGACTGTTGGGATGACAGCATGTTAAATTCATGCATTTTCTTAACCTCGCTGATCTCCGTGACCACATTGTCATGATCTTGCACCACTTTCAACACAAGGGAACTTGTGAAGATGGAGCCAGCGCAAAGTCCAAGATTGGATGCTAGATGAATAAAAATGGTTTCAGTCTCCTATCTGCTTGTTAGTCAGTGACAAAAAAAGCAATAAAAAGTTCACTAATCTGAATATTGGTTTGATAAACATATGATTACAAAGTAAGGTATCAGCTACATGTAGATATGATCCTAAACCTCTAGACCTGGACTCAGACCTGATCAAGCCAAAAAGTTAAAGTATTCACCCCTAATTATGTGTTGTTGTTTTCTGGGGAAAATCAGAGAATCAACAAGTAACATTTGTGTGGGCCCATTGAATTTGGAAGATATTGATAACTACCGAATGGTAGAACTAGTTGCTATATACAAATGTAAGACTAACTTTCTTACTACAGTGTGGGAGAGTAAATATGTCTGTTTTGTCCCATTAGGTGTTCTGGCTGGACATGACAACCGTGTGAGCTGCTTGGGCGTGACAGATGACTGGAATGGCAGTAGCAACTGGTTCCTGGGACAGCTTCCTGAAAATCTGGAACTAGGGAGTCACCACGTACCCCTCCTCTTCAAA
>NC_049992.1:21245740-21248037 GCF_000003815.2 Branchiostoma floridae | reverse complement strand
CCCTGCCTTGAGATTTCATATTCGCCAAGAATCTGTTGAGAGCCTCTAGAGTTGCCCAAATCACAATTTTCTTGGTGGAATGCCAGCCAAACAAGTCCTTGAGACCGTAGCATAGTAGAGAGGGACGTGTCCTTATCTGTTGTCGTTAGCATGTATGTAGCGCGCAAGTGTGCAAGACTCGAAAAGTGTCTCTCTCCCCTTCCCCCTGAATGTCAGATGTGTGTTCCAACATGTAAGGACTTTGATTTCGTTTGGGACCAAGGCTAGGTTGTAAGAAGCTTTTTCCAGAACTGCAGGATGTACCCATTTGGAATGTGTAATAGAAATGGCAGGAGAAAATTTGTATTTAGCTGAATTGCATCAAAATGTGCATCTGATGCCAATATGATGGAGACAATTGTATCCAGTACAAAGGTGTAAAGTAATGCATTGCCATGCCAAGAGAAAAATCCATTAACGTTAGTTCCTGTGCCCTGATTTAATTACTATAGGTATAGCTTTTACTGAGCTCTAATGGATTTAGATGGAGGACAGAACTGTTGTCCTTGTTACTGTGAAGATTTTGCACTTAACAAATGCACTGCATCAGAGGGAGGAACTTGAACTATTTATTGTGTAACTTCTCTCCACAATTGTGTGTGAACCCATGGTTTCCCAAGCCAGTGTGAGTAAGCTACAACTCGTGTCTGTGGCAATGCTACAGTCCGTGCATGTGTCTGGTGTACAGAATAAGTTTTTTCCACTCAAGCTGATAAAAAAATGTCCTTTTTACTTTGCTTGTACCATGAACTGCCATTCCAGTAGACACTGCTCTGTGTATGAAAGGCAGAAAAAGATAATTAATCAGCAAGGAAAACACCAATTTCCACACCAATCTCAAGAATTTGGTATATACTGTCTAGAGTGTCTTTGACTTGTAGTGGTTTATTCATTCCTGAGGATTCGATTTGTGCACCTAATAGCAGTAGATAGCATGAAAAATCTCCCTTTTCTGTGATTACAATTACTACTCTAATTCCTAATGGATGTATACTACCGGCTTAAGTAGAGTCGTAAAAGAATATGGATTCTTGCAGATCTATTGTATATGTCGCATGTAGGATATTTTGTATATGTGCCTGTGGAAAGTCCTGTTTAACGAACATCTTTGCGTTTTGAAGATGTATGCACCATTCCTCTTATGTTCACCTTTGACTCCTTATTATCATTAATAACGTGTATTTAAAAAAAGAAAATACAAAGCATGGAAAATATGTCTGTAATCAGTGATGATTTTTTTCATCAGTGTTTTCAAGAAATGACCTTATTTATGAAAAGCCAATTTTACTGGAGGACTGGATTGTGAGATGATGTATAACTGGAGGGTATTTGTATTGTGTAATTTGACATGTTCAATAAAAGCCAGGTCGTCTTTGAATGAAGCTGTTCCTCAATTTAGATGTCTTCAGTCAGTCTTAGGATGAGGGTGAGAGCTGATGTAAAGATGGCAGAAAAATGGTACTGTACAGATGTGGGAAGAGCAGTAAATATCCATGTGTGGGAATACATAGATGTCTTAACTTGATAGTATGACACCAATTTCATTGTAAGTCCTCAAAGTCACATCTTTTCATTTTTACTTGAAAAGAAGATCGGAAGCACAGCATGACCATACTCCTACAGCAGAGGTGAATCCGTGTGGTAGAAACTCCTCTGCTTTTTTTGAGTGGCCAGATTCAGTACTGATCCGCCTGTAAATATTCTGATCTTCTAATCTGGACACTGGCCAATCTGCGCACAGTACCGAGATGTCCAATATGCCGGGCATATAGCTGACCAAATTGTTGCTGCAGCAAGATGATGGTTTCTACATGTTTTTGCCGGGGCGCCGAAGGCGCCCGGCTTTGTGCCCGGTTTAATGGTTCGTCCTTGGATGGGTCTGCTATGGTCGCAAAATGTACCGTGCGTTTTTACGACAATTCTCAGCCCTTCTCAGCCCTTCAAATAAACGCAATGTACCGTGCGTTTTTACGACAATTCTCAGCCCTTCTTAGCCCTTCAAATAAACGTTGTAAGAATACTGTTTATCCATGACCTCTACTCGTACAGAAAACATTGCAGCGCTCATTAGCAAAGTCTAGGAAAGGAAAATGTTTCTTGATTTGCAGTAAAACACTGGTCATGTAACATTTGAGGAGTTGTCGTTAAATCGCACGGTTCATTTTGCGATAGCGTTGACGGGTCCGGGTATTTAGCGGAATAACCCGGAATAACCCGGAATAACCCGGAATAACCTTACAAAATTTAGTTCAGCCTTA
>NC_049992.1:21226802-21232583 GCF_000003815.2 Branchiostoma floridae | reverse complement strand
CAACCTGTACCAATGGATCCGCACCCCACGCAAACCAGTCAAGGACGCAACTCCGGCCTCACCGGACCCACCATAACATGTTTATATATGCTGCCGTATGCAAATTAAGATTCAGACATCCCTATTACGGACGTGGTAGAAAGCAACACGCCAATTTGATCGTTGATTGGCGGAGAATCGCAGACTGGTTTCTGATTGGTTATACAAGTTGTCTGGTAGGATCCCCCAGACACGTATAAATATCTTCAGCACGATAATTTTCATATCCAAACGATTCAGAAGCTTGAGAAGTATTGACCGTCCATAATCTGTTCATTACATATTCGTACCATGTCTGCCTGTGAAATTTCTGTCACGAAGAAAGAACGACAATGCACATCCGGGACCTCTTCCCGCCTTTGGCTGTGGTCTCGCACCGGAGTTTCTTTTACGATTTTTATATCCGGCACACAGCGCACACAAGGGATACAATTCCGCCCACAAAAGTACGCCGGAAAATCCAATTATACCAGTGAACAAAGGTTTCCAGCCAACTTCCCATAGATTTTAGATATAAACTTCTAGTTTAATAATGATGCACATTTTACTGGAACACAACATGAAATTTTGAGGTAGTCCTTCCAAATGCGCCCCGGCCAGCTTTTTTTAAAAGCTTTCTTGTTTGGGTAGTGTTTGGTGAGGCAGCGGTCGGCCTCTGCCCACAAATCTGTTTGACGCAGAAACTGACTGACAAATCGCCCTGGTGAGGAACGTTATGATAGCATTGGTTATGAATAATGCTTGCCTTATTTAGAACAATATGTCCTAACTGGCCGTGACTGCCATGCCTGGATTGGCCTACAAAGCCACAGTAGACGCTGCCAACCACCGTGACTTCACACAAATGCTACCATCATCTGCAGAGGTGGAAACATGCCTACATACTGCATGTACATGTATATTTAGAACAAGATTTTCCTCTGGACATCTCAAAGACGCCTTCTCTGATTGGCTGACAGCTAGTTTGTGGCCGGAGTAACCGAAAAGCTGATGTGGGAAAGTAAAGGGACCAGAATATTATAATGATAATGATTTATTTGTTTGGTCCATTAAAAATGTACAGATTAGTAGTCAGTTTGCTTTGTGATGTGGTGAGTCGCCCACTGGTCTCACCCTGGGTTGGTGGACGCCACTGTCTGAATGTGTTTGATTGTAACAAGGTGTAGCCGACCAGAAGGAGTAGAACGACAGAGAATGAATATGACATCCCAACATGCTCATCTGAAGAATGCCCTACCTAGGTGTACATGTAATTACAGAATTTTCATTAGTTTGAATGGATGACAAGTCTGATTTGTTGCCTTCTGTTCAGGCTCCTGTGCAGGCAGGGTGCTTGTAGTACTGTATTTGTTTTTGGTCAGCCTCTTCCTCTCTCATTTCCTAAAAATATAAAGGAAACAAGAAAGGCCGATATTTGCTCTTGAGCAAATACAGCATATTTCAACCCATCTCAACGCAAAAATGTACTGTTTCATATCAGCCTTTTGCAAAAATTGACCTTTCCCAAATTATCTCACTCTAAAATGACTTTAAATGTTTTTAAATACCCCCATACAAGAATGGACTCTTCCGGAACACCCCTATTTATGCAAAATGGGCTGGTCTGTGCGACCAATTTTTCCAGTCCAAGTGCTTAATCTACCCGTATACCAAATTTCAGTGTTTTTATGACATAAGAACCGAAAATATACATTTTTTGGGGTCAAAAATGGCAAAAAAAAAAATAATTTAACAATATTTGCAAATACAGAATGTTACCTTCACATGGTCTAGCTGCCCAACATTTCTACCTGGAAGGGTAAAAGAGCCAAGGAGAAATTTCTTCGCTTGGGGAGAGCGCCAAGATTGGTTTCCTTCAACAATATGTATTCAAATATTTAAAAAAAAACTTTGAAATCCATTCAAACTCCGACTTGGTGCAGTTCAGCGCATAACATTAAAAAATGTAAGTTGAATTTTGCCCTTTTCGTCATTCCTAACGGACAAAGTGGATGCATGCATGAATATAGACAAATTTTGCAAAAAAACCTCCAGAAAATCAGCGGGTGTTCGCGGAGGGTGCTAGTTTAGACGATAATTCCCAACGTCCACCGGGGGCTAGAGAGAAGCGACCGGTCGAACCCACCAGCCAATGCTGTAAATGCAGAAATGTTCGCGGTGGTTTAATGTTCGCGGTTTTCGCGGTGGACACTTCACCGCGAATTTAAAACAACCGCGAACATTTTTTATGGCAGTAAGAGACTACATACAGTGCATGGTGCTACCGCGAACTTAAAATCACCGCGAAAAGTCCTTTTTCACGCTACCGCGAACTTAAATGCATTTACAGTATATTCGGGAAAATCGGCGTCGGCACCTCCCCTACTGTTCAGGTCAGTGTGTAAGTGGCATCGTGCTGACTTTTTTGTTGCTATCACCCCCACCCCCCCGCCGATTAACTGTCAGTTATTGCTACCTCAGAAGTAAAATTTAAAAAATCGAAAAGTATGTAAATTTAAACGTGAAAGATAGTTTCAACATAGTCTCTGGCAAGCCGCTCAGACCTCACGAGCTTGCAATGTGGTTTATGTAGGGCCGGGGCCCTGCTTAAAACGTGAAAACTTTGTTCAGTTTGCTTTTAAAAATGACGAACACAGCTGGCCATCGCACTTTCGCATTCAGAGGCTGTACTTTTTCTTATTATATGAATTGTATGTACTGATTGATTTGTACTGTAAATAATTGTATGTATCTGTATGTGTAACGTTATGTCCTTTGTGTATTTTTAAGTCCAGGAAGACTAGCATTGTACATATATGTTTGTATCTCTGCTAATGGACGAATAAAGCCTCTAAAGCCCTCTCTAAACTCTTTATTATTGTCTTCTTCGTTTTCTGGGAAAGCGCAGTTCCATAAAGGTCTTTCATGTATTTTTTTATTAGTTTGAACAAAATACACGAAAGACCTTTCCAAAGTTGATATACCAAACGTTTTATACCGAATTTATACAAGAATGTAAAAAATATTTTCTCTTAATCGAACCCGTCCATCTAGCATTTGAGTTGAAAATATCGTACATGCGTTCTATTTTTGGAACTTGTTGTTTTCTGATATGTTTCATATCAAACAGTAGATTGCTAATATAAAAGAAAAGCTGGCTCAAGGTGCGCTCCCACTGAACTCGCGTCAGGCTTGCGTCGCAGCGGGGTTCGTTCACTGCGTCACTGTTGTGTTATTTTCGCCGATTTTCTGTTGCACTCCCACTGACTTGCGTCACTGTTGCGTTTCTAGACATGTTATTGGAAATCGCAGCGTTGTCAATTTATGAAAAGTCACTATAAAATTATAAAAATGCCTCAAAATGATATTTATAATGAAATAATTTCCCTTGTGATGATGAATAATATGTTACATATGTTATATAATAACCTTGAAAGACTTTTACAGTAAATAAAGTGACCCAAATGACCGGACACGAACCATATACGTTTAAGGTTTATACCAGATTTGACTCGATCGATTTTGTGTTTTGCACCAGGTATGTCTATAGGTTTATTGAACAATTTCAAATTTCACAAATGAAAAGGTTTGATATTTCATTCGTTTTTTAAATTTTTTTTGGCGACGCGGACAATTTTCACTGTCGGTGAGTGGCTTGCTAAATTATTAATGTCTATCATACTTGTAAAAAGGGAGGAAAAACATGGCTTATGGGTCCGAATGCCTGCAAGTTTGGTGTTCTATCGGCGGCAGGCTATCAGAGATGATTAAATTGCTTGTAATGTAAACTCAAAAGCAAACGTTATCATCAAACATATATATGATTTCTTTTTCAACGTTGTACGATAATCTGTTTCTCCACATCTGTGGGTTTATGAATCGATAAACCAGTTACTTATTTGGTGTTTACAAGTATAGAATTCTGGCCTACTCCCCACCAAATAAAACAAAATATATTTTTAAGTTAGTCTGAATACAAGTTACGTTTTGTGGAAACCGGTTTTTTCTTATTGGACCGGTCTAGAAAAACCGGACCTGAAAAAAAATCGGTGGACCGGATGTTGGACCTATTGGAAAATGAACAGATTATATGATCCGGCATTCACACGTTTCGGGGCTTACCGGTCGAGGAAAATAACAACAGCCAAGTAGAGTAGAGCCTATCGTCATTTCTACCAAGTTTTACAATCAATAGTACAGAGGTAGTTACCCTTATAGGATCTTAAACGCCAGTGGGAGTCGAATAATCCACAAAACAGATTTCCTTGTAATGAAATGGACCATTGTTTTCAATATTATTTATTCACAAATGATCACATACTGAATTAGGTCCAGGTTCAGGTCCAAACCTGGACCTGATCCTCTGGACCTGAACCGGGCCTGGACCTGAATTTTCTGTACCGGCACCCACCCCTAGTTGTAACTGAATCAAAAACCGCTGTAAAATGATATCCAAAAATGTATCCAAAATAGCTTTTCAGTAATAAAAGGATGTTTACTTTGTATACTTGGTGCAAAATATACAAAATATAACATTGATACTGTTGAAGGCACGTTGGCGTCACTGTTGTGTCACTGTTGTGTCACTGTTGAGTCACTGTTGGGGCATCTTGCCACTTGCGTTATTTTTAACTTTCAAAAAAACGTCGCGCTTGCTTGTATCACCTCTAGGTTCGCTTGTGTCACCTCTAGGTTCGCTCGCGTCACCTCTAGGTTCTGTGGGGTTACGTCTGCGTTGTCGAACCCCGCAGCGACGCAAGCGTGACGCGAGTGCAGTGGGAGCGCACCTTAATTAAGTGTTCCAAACTTGCTTCAGTTTAGGCGCCAGCAGAACGCCTGTTTCTGAACACCCCCTCCTTGTCAAAATGGTCCAATCCTAAAGAAAAGTGAGGTCAATAGGCACATATCAGCTGTGTACTTAATGACAATTACGTGGCAATGTCAATATACTTGTGTACACACTGATCCGCGCGGAGTTCTCGCCAAGAGCTTGCAACAAAAGAAGCAAGGAAGGCGGAACGACGCGCTCCTCAAGACGGGGGGAAAATAGGCAGCACTTGAGGTATGGAACCTTTGGGTGTAGTTACTGGTGCATAGACTCTTTAATGGTTAATGAATAAGACTGGCCTTAAAGAGGTCCGACAGATCTACAAGTCTTTTCACTGTAGCACGAAAACAGATCTGAAGAGATTTTTCTTCGTAACAACTTTATAGACGACGAGCGTCGGTTGGCATCAGGAGGAAAGATTAACTATAATGTATAACGAAATAATGCAATTTGTTTTTATTAAATACCTATCGTTGTCAGCATTGATATACATCCCCCCGGAGATCTATGCTATACGTGCCGTCGATGTTGGCATGAAGAAATATTTTGTTCGTCTTGATGACGGTTCTTGTATGTACTGAAGTAAAGAAAAAGAAAACGACCTCACACTTGTGCAAGCACACGGGCTCTTACTGACAGTGCAACAATAGCACAGGGATGGGTGTTGCTAATTGCTAATCGTTGGTCAACAGTGCCTTTGAGGCCGCCGCGTCCAGAAAATCACGGCTCAGCTAACCACTACACAATATCCTCCTTGGTAAAACACACACTGGCCGACGGACTTATTCAGCACAAGGAAGCCTTTTCACCCGCTTCCCGAAATACCCGTGGTCGAGAATGTGCTGTTGAATATGGTTGCTAGAGTAACAAGCTCTTAAAGTAGGGTGAATGGACGTTGTTTTCTTTTCTCAATCCCCGCCTGCCAATCACACGTC
>NC_049992.1:21179800-21226628 GCF_000003815.2 Branchiostoma floridae | reverse complement strand
AAATACTCACGGCATGGACTCCGTACCCGGGCGTCAGCACTCTTCTCATTGGCTGCGGAATCATGGTTAGTGTCACTTTCTGTTTTACAAAAGTTAACAAAAGTAAATAATCTATTTCCTATGACTCATTGAAGTTTGCTGAGAAAAAATCCGAAGAGACTCGTCCACATAGTTCCGCAGGTCCAGCTGAGTCCTGACTCACACATGTCACCTGCTGGGCTAGCATCGGCGCCATTTCAGTTCAACTCGAAGTGTCGAATGAATTGTTGGTCATGTAACCGTTTATCGATCCCACTAAAATTCTACCAGATACGTTGGTCAGGATTCACAGAAAACACTCCTTTTATTACGTTTTATAATTGCAACATATTAATGATAAAGTGAAAATGAAATGTGTCACTGCCCCGATCATATGGTTGACATTCCCGCGCCTATTTTTTTCGTCCGTTGATAAAAATCAATCATACTGTAAATCGTTCGAAGAAACTGCAATATGAGCAAATGTATGCTTTAGATTGTAAAAGAATATCGAAAAAGGGATACGGTACTGATATCGTAGAATTTATTTACTTATTTGGCTAGACCCTTCAAATTTTGTCGAATTGTTTTCAGTCCATTACGTTTGAACTGCTTTTAAATCAGACAAAAACTGAGGTCATCATCTTATCAAGACCATTACATCACAGTTCCCATAATAGCGAATGTTGGCTGTTTCCATGGTTTTGTTGCTTAAATTTGTATTGACTGTGTCATTAACTTCGTAATACCCCTGTCACTTTATCCACGACCTTCGTAGTCTCCAAGCAGACCCTACGGTGCCTTAGAAATAGTATCAAAGCTGGCAAGGGACTTAGTATAGCGGCACCAGGTGCCCGTTTGACTCCCTTTGGCCGGCTATATCTCCCTTTGGCCGGCTATACTCCTTTGCCAGCTTTGATACTCTTTGATCTCTTTAGGCACCGTAGGGTCTGCTTGGAGACTACGACCTTCGGGCGTATCGATGGAAGATCAGCCATATTTAAGATCGACAGAGGATTGCGCGTATTTTGCACCTGAAAACCATTCCTGTCACATATAAGCCATACTTTGTACCTTGTGCAATTGTTGTGCAATAAAGTAAGCGATACTATGGCGATTGCCGCAGAAACGTCGTCCAATGTGACAGGGGTATAAGGCTGTGACATGTTGGCGGGCGCAATCTAATGCCATGTAATGGCAGGAAATCTGGTAATTTGGCTTTGCTGTCACACTCAGCTTGTTTTCTGAAATTGACAAATACTAATTAAGGCCGTGCCTGTTTGTTTTACTGGTACAGTTTCTGCTCGTGGGTGCGCTCGGGCTGTTCCTCGCCGTGGATGATTCTTGCGCCGCCTGTAAGGTAAGAGGTGTAACAAATGAAGACTGTACATGATTTATGTAGTTCATGTTTTATTGGTAAAGAGTATAAGAAGTCCAGAAATAGCACCCGAGGCTGCCGAATACATTTCTCCATACATTTGATAATGAGTATAATCAACGCCCTCAACATGGCATTCAACTTTGTTGTGGCCAAAATGTACGTGTGAAATGATTAATGCTTTAGTGGGGGTACAGGGCCATTGTCTAGGGATAGGTTGGTCTTGTGTGTTCTTATTTCATCCTGGTGATCCTACCCAAAGAATTTTAGTTTTAACTCGATGTCCTGCCATGCTACCAATCTTTCCTCACCCAGGTGCAAAAATGACTGCCTGATTTCGGTTGGGGAGGTGAATGGTGGTGGAAGGAGAGGGTTGGGCCTTGCATGCCATATAATACAATGCCCTAGACACTGGGTAACAACCAATTGCCCCTACGGCCTCAAAGGCTATGAGACCACCTTTAACTTTACACTTTTAGAAAGGCTAACTGCAGCGGATATACCGATGACAGAGATGTTACTTCATCCACATACATGGATAATTACTCTGTGACTGGAGGGTAACCTCCAGCGACAGAGTCTTGTGAACGGTTTATGCGTTGAGTGTTCGCACCGTTTGCCGCAATCGTACTCCGTTGCGAAATGATGCACGTTCTTTTTTTTTCGCGGTAGCTGTTTTTATCATGGATGTAATAATTTCAGTTTTCACCCCTACGACATCCGATATAGTGGTTCAGGTCTTGATTATGATCGCGCATGAAGCCTTGTGGTAATTGAATATCGTCAAGCAGATGTTGTCCTCGTCGGAATAGGCCATCTCGTTCGGGCTTTGAGTTTTCAGTACTGAGGTTGGTTTGACATAGCATACTGTTAACATGTTGCGCGGTTGATAGTCACATGCATATTATGGTTAATAGAACGTGTTTGATCCTTGGAATTTTTTCGCGGTAGCTGTTTTCATTATCGATGTAATAATTTGCGAAATCACCCCTATTTCCATGGTATTGTGGAACAGCTGGCCTATAGGCGATGGGGTTTGGCAATTACTTATCTCAAAGCAGATATGGGGTTATGTGCATGTCGTGTTGTCAGCTGTCCACAGCTGCCACTGCCCCACTTTTTAAAATGGTGTGCGTCTCAGGTATCCATTGTGAAGCTGTGTGGTTGTTTCCATTTGGTGTCGTTCGATTGAGACGCTGATTTTGCTGTTGATGCGTACAGGACTATGTTTTGAATTTAGCAGTTATAGGTATGTTAGCTTTAAGTAAGTTTTTGGCATAAGTTGATGTGATGTGTTCTGTTTATATGTGAAATATAAACACCTTGTTAAGATTGATTGCATCACACACCCAAGCATAACTTTTACCTGATTTGTTTGATTTCCTTGTTTCCTTGTTTTTCATACCAGTTTTTGGTTGATTTTGGTAGTTGATAGCTAATGATTCTTAACACTTAGAGATCCTACCTTTTTTCTCAAATCCCAAGTTACTTGTATATGTTTTGTCTATTTTGTTTTGTATTTATTATTTCATTTGATCATTTGTAATACAACTTCTAGTCCATTAGTGTATTTCACATGATGATTTCAACTTATGTTATGTGCATTTTTCGTTCACTTTAATTATGTATAATTATTATTTCTGCAACTTATTTCTGGGGGAGGCCAAAGAAAAGCCACATAGGCTTCTGCTAACCCCCCGCATGTTCTTCATCTTTGTATACACATTTGTTTTTAAGCCATGCTATTATGTGCGAATAAAGAAAGAAAGAAAGAAAGAAAGTCAGACACCACAAAAACATCACAACCGACATAAACCATAATTAGGTCACAGAGTATGTTACCCACGGTCACTTGTTTGTGTTTTGCTATATTCCTTGCGGTCTCGAATATTTGTGTCACATCTGATTCTATTTGCTAGACAGCCAATGATGAACAGACTAGAGGGTATAGGCCACCTTGTCTAACCCCTCTTTGCACATCAAACCAAAAGAGCTGGGCCAAAAAGTAGTTACTCAAGCAACTGGATATGGTTTTGGAAAGAGCTGGAATCATTTTTCATTACTGTCACTCATTGGACGACCTCTCCTTCAATTTCCCCCGCTGCGTAAAGGCGTTCAAAGTTTCGGAGAGCCATCTTCAACATGTGTGCTCGGCAAACCACGGAGCTTTCACCAACTGACCCCAGAGACATACGATCTAATTACTAGTATGTGCCCGTGTGTATAGAGTCATCAAGAAATTGTATGCATCAATGTTAAATTATTTTATCAATATTAATGTCCACCAAAAAAAAAAAAAATCAAATCATTGTACAGTGTCCACTGCAGCTTCTGGGACATGGCGTTGGAGACACGTGACTGCTGCAACGGGTCGTAGGTATCGGATAACCTGTGTCACCCTCGTCTCTGTTCAACGTCGGACAATGGGCACTAGTAATAAATGGTTTATTGGGTAAAAGTAGTACAAGGAGTCCTGAGAAGTAGCAGCCGAGGCTGAATTGTTTCACAGACTTTACAATCGGGTTAAAAGCGTAACATTTCACGGGATATACATTACTATGAATTACAATATGACAGTTAACGTTACATGTATTGCGATTAAAATGCTACAGATTAGCAAGGAAACGTTAAAGTCTACAATATAATATAATATGCACTGGACGGAAATAAGAATTTGCGGGAATTTCTGGTTACTGACACACCCGTGAAACTTAACATATCCGGGCCGTAAAAAGATATCTGGCCGTGACGTGTTCAGTCTCAAATAACTCCATATATTCCCAGACATGGTCGTGTCCGGTAGTTTGTGGGAACCTCATACGTCGTGTCCTGAGAAGTGGTTGTGTGAATGGGCGGTGTGTATTTAGGTGATAATTGCTATCAATGCATGCTTTTTAAAAGAAAATGGTAAGGAACACACTATAAACGTCTCCCCGTAATAAAGAAACAAACTTCTATCCCTGCATCTTATTTGCATCAAAAAAGCTTATCATTACGGTAAAATGTTAATGTGTGTATATTCAAATTGTGGTACCGCGGAGTGAGTTGGGAAATTTCAAACTTTCTGGGAAGTTTGCCCTGTATGAATTAGAAGATACAATGAAACAAAATATTTGACAGTTGAACCTGTCTATTTCGTTTGTTCTGTTTGCTTATTTACTGGCCATGCCAGAGAAGGCCCTTCAGCTAAGACGCGTTAGTTCTAAACACGCCAGTACTCGGCTTTCAATTCTGTGAATAATACATACAGTCAGTCACTGACCATCTTACGGTAAATTTGCAAATTTGTTCAACGTTTGGGATTGATACACCCGTGGATAAAAACCTACACATGTATACTATACCCTCCCTCCAATACACATGCAATGTTTTGTTTTGTTTTGGAAAGATGGCGTCGGGACGCGACACGCCTGTCTTACTGACCAGCTACGAGTACCTAAACCCACTCCCAAAAAAGGTCACTACAGATACCTAAAAAGCATAAATATATTGAAACTAAATGTAAGAGTTGATGTTACGTTAATGTGTAATGTACTTAAAAATAGAATTGAGGTACTTCAGGGGGTGTATGTGTAAGTGTACTTCTAAGTGTACCTATGCAAACTTGACTTTTTTTCCAGATGGGTGTACTAACTATCCAGTCTACCCTGAACTGCCTTCTACTTGCGCCGCTGGCCTGTATATCAGCTACGCTTGGTTTACTACACGTAAGTGCATCATCTTTCTTATATGAATCAGTTGATTTCGTTTTATCCTAAGTACAAGTGACTGCTTTGTTCCTTTTAAGATCTGTCGTTGCATATTACACCTCAGTGACACTTGTGCATGACCGAAAGTCGGCCGAAACTGGTGCCACCTGGTATACGGCATATAAAGCAAGCAGATATCTATTAAAACCAACACAGATAACAAGAGGGTGATTTGAAATACACGTTAGCAGTCCACTGTGCTCTGCTGCAGTAGTCTGGACACCCTGCAGATACAGCCTTCCTTCAGATTCTCCATTGTGTCCTATTCCCCACGAGCTTCCGTAGTTCCCTTTCTGACAGCAATGGTCCTAGCCCTCTGTCTGTGAGGTCTGTCCGCAGTGTGCTCAGCAGGTTTTTGCAATGTCTCCCTTTTCTGGATTTGTAGCTGTTAGAGAGAAGAGTAAGCCCTGTTGTGCTGGTGTTTCGGTTGCCATTCTTAGAAAGTGTGCAAACATGGACAACCTGGCTCATTCACTTTTGTTGACAATGGAGTTGTGTTGCACAGCTTATACAGTGCTTTATTACCTCCATGAAATGTCATGGAGGTTATATTTTACCCTGCATTTGTGTGTGTGTCTGTCTGTCTGTCAACAAGATAACTCAAGAACGGCTGGATGGATTGGTTTCATACTTGGTGTGTTGGTAGGGTGTGATGAAAGCTGGAAGTGATTAGATTTTGGGCCCCCTAGCGGCTTCCCTTGGTACTGCAGCGCAACTTCCGGTTTTGCTATCTCGTGTTCTGAACAAGCTATGGTCCCAATAGGTGTTAGATAGCTCTTGCGCTCAGGAATAAGTGACATAAGTTTGGGCCCCCTAGCGTCTAGTTTTGGGATAGCAGGGGCATTTTTGTCAAAAACTTCTGAAGACGATAACTCAAGAAAGGAACTGCGGATTTTCATGATTTTTGGTATGTAGGTACCTCAGACAATGTTGTACAAAATGTAATACTAATCATGCAAAATTATATTACATTTGCATAATTAATGAGAACATTCTATCATAGCAGTTTTTTCTATGTATCTCTTGTCCTTGACGTGATATGGTCTTGACATTTGGGTGGTAGATAGCTTTCAGTGTCATGACAAAGTGGGGCAAGTTTCAGCCCCCTAACATTTAATTTGGGAACTGCAGGGGCGTTTTTGTCAATACATTCCAATGAGGATAACTGCAGAAAGGATTGACGGATTGGCATCATATTAGGCATGCGGGTACCTTAGGCAAAGATGTTCATAATGATATACATGTTATGCAAATGAGAGCTTAATTTGCATAATTAATGAGGAAATGGTATAATTCCATTGTTTTCAATAACTGGACTTCAATAAATGTAACACATGTTAATTATGATAGGTAGAATATAAGCAGATACCTAATATGGTAATGAGGAACTTATTTGCATAATTTATGTAAAAATTGCAAAACCGCTTTATGATCAATAATGGGAATTTTATAATTGTGACATGTGTACGTTAGTCAATGATGAACAACACCATGCATAAATTATGTTAATGTGTTAGTCAATTGCATGAAATTTACGAAAGCTCTAAATTTTCATTGAGGTATGAGGTCGCCGAACTCTAGTTTGAGATCAATCTGTTTGGCTATGGATGTCCTGTGATTGTTCCCAGGTGTTCGGGTTCGGTGACAAGCATTTAGCATGTCTACAACTGTCTGTTGGGCTGCCCAGCTGTTACAGCTGCCCAGCTGTTAGAGCATAATTGATACACAGGTGGCTTTGTCTATGGTCCTGCTTAGCTTCATGCTTTGTCCAATTGTAGCTTTTTTTTGCAAATGGAATTTTCCATCGATGGATCCAGATTCTCCAGAAAGATTTGAATGCAATCTTGGCCAGGATACACTGTGCTATTCTGTTAAATGAGCTACAGAGGAAGGAGCTCAGAGTTTTGCTGTTTCTCCATTCCTCATGGCCTCGAAGTCATTTTTCGTCCACGTCTTTTCCGAATGTGTCTGCCAAGTAGACATGGGTGAATTTGGTCTTGGCTTCGTTCATGAATGAAGATTTTGTTAGCAGCTATCGGCAGTCTTTCTAGCGTGACCTTCTCCTCGTCGACATCGTCTGAATATTCCATTTCCTATGGTATATCAGTTGTCAATCCAGAATTGATCCTCATTTGATCTCGTACAGGAATGTATTTTTCACCTCACCTCACCTCACCTCACCTCACCTCACCTCACTTCACCTCACCTCACCTCACCTCACCTCAAGTTACCCTTGTGCAAATGTGGATCATTTGGAAATACTTACCAGCCACTGCCGTCGTCCCGTACAACTGCTACCACCTGAAAGCATTTACTTTCAACACTTTGATATTATACTATACAGAATGACTAATGACTAATTAGGGTGGATGCATCGGAGCATGGCTGGATATATTCAATGTAAGATGATTAGGTGACCCATACCAATTCCAGATCATTTTCCTTCTAGATTGTCTTGGTAATTGAAGCAGGGTATGCACAATCTTTATATCTTTAAGTACAAACTTGATGTAGTTTATAGCTCCTATAAATAAGGACTTTAAATGTTATACTTGTGAAGTAACAGCATTGATACATCCAAAACACTGTAACAGCCACACACTGTTTTAGAAAAATGTAGATGGGACAAGGAATTTGAATTCTCTGAGGAGTGTGACCAGATAGCAATCTTCCTTGTTTCCAAGCTGTCAGCTGGTCTGGACTAACTAGGTCTTCATTGATGTCTACCTTTTTCTCTTGTTACCAACTTCCTACAGTGGTATTTCTGAAGTGTGACTGTCCCTACTTTTTTTACTGATACAAACTATGTTTATTTTTCTCAGATAGAAGAACATGTGTGTTTTCCATAAAACATCCATGGAAATGTGATGAATTGTGCAATGTCTACCTAACAGTACATACAACGTAACTTGATCCATCTGGACAACACATGTAGCTGACTGTCCATTTATCTAGGCCAATGACCCGGGGAGCCTGCATGACCAAAAGATTTCTTCCATTAACATTCCTCGGGACATTCCAAACTTGCCAGTGGACTAGTATTCTAGAATTCTTGCAAACTGAGCACATTACTACTATACCATTAGGCTCGCCCATGAGGCATCGCCAAAAATTAACGGAATGTACTCAAGAAATAGAGCACAAAGAGGACAGATGCGTTGTTTTGCCACTACATAATTGCTTTTGATATCGATGCTTCGGTATCTTTCTTCACCTTTTCGTCCAGACCTCTGAAACAAGAACACGCTATGAAGACACATCCACACATGACTGGCACTTACACCTGGAGATAGGAATCATCTGCGCATGTGTAGTGGAGACAGGAGCGGCGGGCGCTACTGCTATCCTGTGTGGCTGCTGCGAGATCTTTGGCTGTCAAGACAAAACAAATATCGAGGTAAGCATTTCAAAGGAAAACATTTCTTTCCCACATTTCTTTTCATTATCACTTCATTATTACTATAATTGCTATATCTTATTTCCAACGTTATATGTTATTGCGTACAATATTCCTAGTTTCAATTAACATCCACTACGTTTCTACCAAACGAAAGGACATTTAAGATGTATGTCATTTTTCATGAGAAGACAATTATCTAAATTATATTACGTAACGCTAATTAAAGCCGTTTTTTGCATGGCCAATGAGACAAGATAAAATAATAAATGTACAAAGGCTTTAAACAAGACATGGAGTTATGATCTCCGAACTCTTGTTTACTATAGTATCATCCTACCATATCATTCATTTAGAGTTACAGCGGTAGTGCTATTGATGCATATTAAGAAACAGGTTTCAAGATTGTCCTGTCATAAGTGCAGATATTGCTAATTAATTGGAAAAGAGGATGTATTAATTCAATAAGATGACTTTGTAACAAAGAGCGAACGAACCTCAAAGTTCATTCCAGTGGGTTAAACGGTAAGGGATAAAAGATTTAGTTAATCTATTGGTGGTATGTTTAGGTATAAAGTCGGATTTGTTTCTCAGATTGTATGAAGCAACAGAAGAGATTTCAGGAGGAATTAAGTCTGAGAAGTATGACCATGTTGGACCGATTTTATACAACTTGGATTTTATAGAACTAGAAAGGCCGACATTTGCTTGAGAGCAAATACAGCATATTTCAGCCATCTCCCTCCCCAAGCAACAATAGACTGTTCCAAAATTACCCTTTTGAAAAATCACTTTTACTAAAGACGGTTTGATAAAAAATCACCTTGAAGAATGGCCTCTTCCAGTGAAGAATGGACTCTGCCAGTGAACCCCATGTGAATTTGCACAATACACCAGCCCAGAAATATCCCAACTGAAAAAAACTTGGCCTTTTGAATAAGGAACCGAATCAAAAATTGAATCTAGCAAAAAAAAGGTCCCCGTGCATGAAAATGTATAATAGACCAGTCCAAAAACACCGCTAATAATGCAATTTTGAGTCATCACCCGTCCAAAACTGAATTTGAAAAAAATCCAACTCCGTGTGCAAGAATAAACTCTTCCCATGATACCCCTATGTAAAGTGGAGAAGTCCAAAAGAATGTCCGCTAAAATGCAACTTTGTCATAATCACCAAAGTCCAAAAATGGAATTTAAAAAATCTCCCCTCCGTGCAAGAACGGACTCTTCCAGCACACCCAAGGTAAAATTGCAAATTATACCAGTCCAAGAAATAACCCCACCGAAAGACTTTGGCATACTGGAGTAGTCACCAAAGTCCAAAAATGAATTTTAAAAAATGCCCCCGTCCGTGCAATGGACTCTTCCTTTACCGTCTCTTTTGCAGACGGTGGCTCTGACAGAAACAACCCAAAAGAACCACTGTAAAAGAAGGGAAAAGTCTGGGAAAGACTTCGGCGACACAAGCAAAACTCGTTTCCCAACACGCCCGACGTCCCTGCTGAACAGACTAGACAAAAGAAAGCAAGTTCAGCCGCTTGATGTCGTCCAACCGAGACCAGGATTAGAATTGTCTGTTGGAAGAGCGGAGATGCGTCCGAACGGTAACAATAAAGTTTATACCAACACTTTACTTACATTTCACTCACAGTGTGTGTAATGGTTTATTGAGCAAAAACATATCGCCACATTCGCAGCCTAACGGCTGAATTGCAGTTGCAATATCACAATAGAATAAACGCATTCGATCAATGTCCGACAAGGCAAATCGTGATGCACAGACGAAAAATTGTCCTCACCAAAATTGCTTCAAGATAATCCTTAGAACCATCAAAAGATTCAGTCGTATTTTCTGAGTGGTTTTCTTTCGGCTTAAAATGTCAATGCTTGATGTTCAATTCTGTTAAATATTTCTGACAAATGAGACATCGACGCATGATTTGATTTGTTTCGTTTACTGGCTTTATAACACAGATGCTATGACTTCAACAGCTGTCCAACCGGGAATTACCATTGAAGAACTGGGGTCCTTCCAACAAGCTTCTGTGTCAGATTGTGCTTCAGTTCTGGACACATTGTCACCGCTACCAGGATCAACACAGGACAGTATTGAGCTGGTGGCGTATGATATGCAGACCCTCCCCATAGGAGTGGACAAGGCAACTGAGGCCGATGGAGATGAAGAGAGCGGGTCTCGGAGACCTCCGGCTTTTCTTAAGCCCCTAGATTCAGCTCGCATCCCTCCTAGACTTGTGCGAAATAGGGTAGATCCAGAGCACATTGGATCTACTGCAAGTTTTGTGTCCTTAGACGGGAGTTCTGGTGACTTCTCGCCAATACTGAACTCAAACAACATCCCAGGCAAGGGCGAGAAGAGGCCACCTGTGAGAAAGCCATTGCCTCCTCCATCTGTACTGAAAACGTCAACAGTGTTTTCACCAGAAAAAGCACCTGAATGTTACAAACCAGACGGTTTAAAAACTCACAGTGTGCCATCTCTAGAAAAGCTCAAAGCAAGGGACTTCACCTGCCAAGAGGGAGAAGATGGTGACGCATTCGTACAAAGAAGAGATTCGTTGGAAACGTTTGAAGATTTAGGCGTGATTCATTCCGGAGTGGAGACAAACTCGATGACGGACAACGATACAAAGGTACTCGCCCCTACGGGTACAAAGAAGGACCTCTACGGTTCGTCAGGTAAGTGGAGTGCCAGCACCTCACGTCATACGGGGTACACTCTGTTGGTTTGGGGACTTATTTATCTACTAGCGAATCTGACGAAGCACCGCTGATATTGGACACTCTATAAGTAGGGACAGACTTTAACAATAGAATGATAGTACAGTAGAAGCCGTTTAATTGCACACCCAATTCGTCCGCGTATTTCGTGCAATTAGCTGGCGTGTGTAATAATGCAAAATTGGACCGTATACGGTATACGTTATGTACAGCGTACTACCGGGTATGCACTGTGACAGGTCAATGATTACGGCAGCCCAGAGCAGTGTCCAGTCTAATGCTGGGACAGGTTTGACTGTCAACACAACAGTAAAGTACACTGTTCTGTACTGCGTATCAAGAGGGTACATAGGGTTAGATCAGTGACACTGACTGTTGATGATCACGAAAGTACCGCACTGCCAAAAGCGACCGATATGTCCGTCTGCAGGACCGAGTCGCTGTGTGGTTTCCGACTGAAACCAAGATACCAAGAACTTAAACCCACTGCAAATATTTTCTCATTGACGCAAACTTAAATACAAATCAGTTAAAAATAAGGGACTACCCCAAAGATGCATAGATAAAGAAAACCTAGAGTCTCAAACTGGCTCATTATGGAGGACATGTCCGCTCGGAGTTTCGACATTGTCGTGGGCTACAGATGGCTGCCACATTTCTACACGTTCAGATACAGCTAAAGCAAGCTACGTACACAAACACATTGATTGCCTTCTTATTGTATTGTCACACAGTAGACAACATAGAATTTGAGGCTGAATACTTATCTTTCTGCAGCCTTGCTACCATCTGTTTCATAACCTGCTTGTTCGTGGGCCCATGGCTGCATTTAGGGCATTTAACTCGTCATACTCTTTCTTCATGTGTTGATCTATTATGTCGACTATGTTGTATTTTCCTGTCATCAACCGTTACATCAATTGACTTTTCTTTTCCTTTTCCTCCCAGTAAGTTCTGATATTTTCAATACATCATCTGGTGCTAGTCGCCATACAAAATAGACGCCTTTATGAATTCGTTATTCATCTTGTGCACAAATGTAAGTAAATCAACTAAATGGTTTTCCATGATTGACTTGAGCCTTGAGGCAGTAGAAGCCCATTACATGTTATCTTTACTGCTAGGTGGTGGTGTTCGATCTGCAGGCAGCATGCATGACGGCCGCAGCTCCAAGCTGATGCTGGTGACCGAGGAGTCCCTGATCATGCTGGATGCTGTAGACAAGGAACTAGACGAGGCGGAAACGCTGATCGAGTCAGACACCAGAAGTCAGAGTTCCTCCGGTACGGTTGCCCCTATTCATGCCAAAACTAAGAATGAGTCAAAAACTTTGATTTTGTGTGTCATCTGTTGTGAGCACATTCTTGCCCCTTTACCTGACATAGGTTTACGCCGTGCTGACGAGTACAATAAGACGAAGGAAACTCCACCAAAAGAGATGATCGACAAAAACATCACCGCTCAGACAGCTCAAGAGGGCTCTGACAGAATCACTCAGATCAGGTGTAGGTCGGATCTAGACGCACAAAGGGGAAGAGTGCCCGCAGTAGACCTTAATACATCAGGTTTACTTGAAAAGGAAATACAATCGATGGAAATGGCTCAGAAAGAGGCATATAGTGTGAAAGGAAAAGAAGGTAGGTGCGTTTGTAGATTTAGGACCACATATCCATAACGGTGAAGTTAACATCTACGTACATCATAAAGGAACTTAAGCCCAGGAAGTCTTAGGGGAGACTTATGTGACAGTCTACTTGCCAAGTTTGTCCAATGTTATTGCAACAGTATTGATACAAAGTATTGAGTACGGTGAACATTGCAGCGGATCAAGTCAGTTGGTCATGGTGAAGGAGAATAAATGCATCAGTATTAAATGTAGATCTATTTTAGGGAGGTAGTGTACCTGCTGTGAAAACTAATCTCCTGTTGTTCACCAGACCACAATGGCCGACACTCCCTCTCCACGAAAAGGGCAACAAGCTATGATGTCTGCAAGAAAGATGACGTCACGGACGTGGAACGTGAGCTGGCAGAGGCAGAACAGTTGATACAGCGGTCAACTGAGAACGGTTAGATTCTCACTACCAGAAATACACGGGAAAACTATTTCTGTCTTCAAACTTTACACTGCTAATGGATGCGTTGGATTTAATGCCTTAATTTCCTCAATAACGATTGGTGGTTTCTTACTGTTTCGAGATAATGAGTCTTTTTTTTTCAGCATGAGTTCTCCATGTCGACAAATTTCACTCAATGAAATTTTCAACCGAATCTCCAGGTCGAATTTAGTTATCTACCCCAAGTGCTATAAACACATGATTTGTCCGCACGTGTGCCGTTTATTTTTGTTGAGTAATTTTCCCATTGGAACACAGCCACGTGTGACATGGATGACAGCATGACTGATGGACTGACGTCACCAAGCTCCACCGGTATGAATGACGTAGATGAACACATCGAGGCAGCCGAGACGCTGATCCAGATGTACGAGGCCACAGAGGGTGGGTGGAGATTGTTATAATTTTCAACTATAGAGCAGCCAATTTTTATCATCACATCTTAGCACATGTACACATGTGGTTCAACTTTGTTATGACTTGACTTTCGATAGACCTATTTCACTGGGCAGACTGAACTGCTTGGGCACGCCTCCCTTCCAACATGCTGACTGTCATGTATATTGGTGCGATTGAAAGGGAGGTGATGACTCAAATATCTACATACCAACAGTTCATGGCGATCCGCCCTTCCTGCTTGGGTTATTATTTTCCAAAGCTCAAACTCGCGCCTGTGGCTACTCGCAAGCCCAAGAGCTATTTGCCATCATCATCATTACCATCATCATCATGACCATAGAATGTCCAGAACAACGAGAGATGAAATCCTGAACTTCTGTTTCAGTACCATAATCGATTTAACCACCCACGTCTTCTAGTTATGCTGTCCACAAACTTGCAAGCCACAAACGGCACCGAAATCACCTTGCCCTTGGTAATAACAATAAGTAATATACAGGCTAGCGGTGCAAGTAGAAGACAGGGTGGAGTGGCTTGTTGGTAGACTCATTATCTTCGCCAGCGAAGATTATAAGATTGCTTACTTGGGTCTGTATGTAGGTCAACAGCATATAAGTCGAGAAATTGTGGATGGAACTTTTTGATTTTTTGTAGGTGTGTAGCGGTTGTCGAAAGGCATGCCTAGTTTGAAAATGGTTTACCTGGCGTTTTCCTACGGTACAGCAGCGACCTTTGTATTTTTTCGAGGTTTGTTTCGAGAAGCATAACTCAAAATGCAGCTGGGCGATTTCTACGATATTTGGCAGGTGTGTAGCGGTTGTGTAAAGGATTGTCATGTGCGAGAATGGTTTAGCTAGCTTTTACCTATGGTGCTGTAGCTGGCTTTATATGTAATTGCGTTTGTCTGTTAACACGATAACTCGAGATGTTCTACATGGATGCTAATGATATTTTGTTGATAGGTAGGGGACACAGAAAGGAAGGTCAAGTTCGATAATGGGCCTCCTAGCGACTTGTTTTGGTACTGCAAGTGAGCGTCAAAGCTTGCGCCTAAATTTTCCAGATGTGCCATGTTCATGATTTTTAAGTGGTGGATAGCTGTTGGGACTAGGAGTGAATGGTTTAATTTTGGGCCCCCTAGCAGCTTGTTTGGAACTGCAGTGGGTCTTATAGTTTGTAACTTTTAAAAAGGATAACTGCAGAGGGGATTGATGGATATTCTTTGCTTTTGGTAGGTAGGTACTTAGGGTGATTATCAACATAATGAGATGCTAATTATGTAAATTGCGATCTACTTAATATAATTACTTTGAGATTCTTATCATGGAGAGAACCACATCCCTTACAAAAGTGGTGTGCAGTGCAACATGACACTGGCACCATTGTCACCCTAGTCCAGCACTAATGTGTGGACCATTAATCTTCATTTATCATTCAAGCCCTTCAGACAGAAGCAGAAGCCTGATCTCCTTTCCCTGACAAGGGCCAGTCACACCAAATTAACCCCCTGCCCTCAGTCTCCGGGTCTTAGCACAGACAAATCAAAGGTGGAGCAGAACTAATCGTCATGCCATGGCAGGGTGTTACACGCCCGCCCGTTTGAGGCATAAGACATGGTCACGTAAATAAAGATTAAAACATCGCGGTGGGCCAAATCAGGCTGTCAAAGGTGCCAACGTAATCCTCATGTGTTGTTCGATCGCATACAGTACGCTTAATGATTCAAATACTATTTCGGGATGAGATTTGAAGAGTCAAAGTTGGCCTTCAAACTGGCTCTTTTTGCCTGATTTTGGCCTCGATTTCACACTGCATGGGGGTTTCCGTGCAACCGATTACGACAATATCATATACTTCCGGGTTGTACGAGTGCGGTCATAGAACGCGGGTGGTATCGTATCTTGTCTCGGTTTGTGCTAGGTTGTAGAGGAGGATCTAAGTAAGGCTTATGAATATACTAATACCTGGAGATTAGCAATTACTATGCCTGTCAATCAGCTATTTTGTCTTTGCGGGGCTATGAATGGGGGATCTGAGTAGCCTGACGTGATAGCCAGGCCAGGTAGACTGTGTAAAATACCTCTGACTTAACTCGCGATTGCAAAACTTTACTTACTATTTTCATGAGATGCATATGGACACAAACATTCACCAAGGCGGGGCCGTAACAATCCTTACGTATGACCCTTAGGTAACCCTTAGATGACCTATTATCTAATATATAGGCCAGTCACTCAAAGTTTGTTTATCATTTCTTTTTTTACGAAAAGACTGCAATGTACATTTTGTAGAGTGAAATCTTATATAAAACTAAAGACCTAGCCTAACCTAGCCTAACTAAAGACCTTACATCCAGCTTTGCTATATTAACATCTCGTATTAAGCTGTATTTGGTGCTTATCCGGCCCATTATAGCCATAATTACATACATTAATCATTCAAAAACAACGACCTTCGATAAAGAATGTTTATTTGGCGAAGATGTGTGTTCGAGGAACTCTAGTTCATTATTGCGAGGGTCATTGGAAAGTCGAACCTGACTGTGGTCAATCATAGTACTTTTTGTTGTGCAGCCCTGCAGAAGGCCATGTCCCTGAGGAATCTGCAGGCCCTGGAAGCTGCCATCACCGCCGTGCAGCGGGCTGGAGTAGAGGACAAAGTGAAACACGAGATAAACAGGGCCAACAAACTGCTCTTGTCGCTCCGACAGCTGGACAAACTGAAACAGGAAGTTCTCAAGCTTCGCCAGAGTACAGTATCGGAGATCCGCAGCTACAACAAACCCCACCCCGCCGTCAAAACAGTCATGACGGCTGTGTACTTGCTGCTGGGCACCAGGGAGAAAGACACAGAGGTGACTTCGAGGACAAAAGGAATTGTTTATTTGTAGTTTAAAATTCATTCTAATAAGTTCCGTAAGGAAACGTCAACCTAAAGCATTACATTCACATCGCCTTCTTAAGTTTTTTCAAAAACTTTTTTATTCTTTCTTTCTATTGTTCTATATATTGCCCTCTGTGTACTAGTTGTAGAAATATTTTTAGTCTCATTTAATTTCACCACATTTCCAGAAAATTTGTGTTCATCACAGAAATGAATGACGCTCATATAAGCAGCATATATTTTGTAATGTACCTCCTAATTTGAATGACTGTATATAATATTGCTCACCACTCATCATATTGTGGTTCCAGTTCTCATCTTCAACTTAGCTTTAATGTATTTGTGATATGACACTGTACGACTGATTGATTGTTTCTATCTAATCCGCCATCCATTGCGCTACAGAACTGGCAGTCTGTACAGATTCTGCTGAGCAAGGCTGGTGCAGAAGGGCTGAAGAGACGAGTGTCTGCTTGCCACGTAGCAAAGATTCCTGTGGCCGTAGCGAACAGATCCCGGCAATTCCTCAGCAAGTACAATCTGGACGAGATACGAGATGTCAGTGCTGGAGCTGCCACATTATACTTATGGGTTGGTTTTTCATCAATGTTCGAATCTATGTCCAAAAAAGAATAACAGAGAAATTATTACCTTCATGAAAAATAGAGGTATAGTTTTTGGTGTCTGTGTGTTTCTGATAGACTACGATATTTGATAGGATAGGGGATAGGAAGACGAAGGTCAAGGTCGATTTTGGGCCCCCTGGTATGTGACCTTGGTACTGCAGCAGAACTTTTTCGTATCTTGTTGACCTGGACATGCTATAGTCCTGATTATTTGCTGGCAGATAGCTTGTGATGTAAGGAAGAAATGATGTATGTTTTGGCCCGCCTAGCAGCTTGCTCTGGAACTGCAGGGGCAGTTTTTGTTAAGATCCTACAAGGAGCATAACGGAACATAGAAGCGATGGATTGCCATGATATTTAGTATGCAGGTATCTTTGGCAGAAATGTATGTATGTGAAAGTAATTTACATAATCAGAATATTTCATGGTTCGGTCTCCGAACTCTTGTTGTACATGTCCGTGTTTGTTCTCTTAGTTGTAAAACGTTCATCCTCTCTGATTATGTATTTCTATCGATCGTTTTCTTCTCTAGGCAACAGGAGTTGTACAGGAAGTGCGTGACAGAGCAAGAGAGCAGAGGCAGCTCAACTTTCTAACCACCGCCTCTTCACCCACTGCTGACACCAACTCAACAACATAGCAATCCACGTCCTGGGACCTATTTTCAATGAAAATGATGTCTACATGTACATCTATTGGACTCTAAAGAGTGATAGGGTCGACAGAAACCATTGGAAGCGACAGCCTTACAGTTGTAGATTCAAACAGTAGTTGAAGTAATTGATATCTATCAAGCTCAACAGTAAACACTTCAACATTTCAAACCTTAGGTATTATATTTCTGTAATTTATGCATAATTTATGTTTATTCTTAGCCATGAAGGGACTGGGTATACAGGTGGTTTTTTGGCGGGCTTTCATTCCAAACAGATTTATATGATTCTCAGATATTGTTTTTCAATAATATTGAACGTATCTCATGTAATGTAGCTAGTTTAAGTACATAATGATCCATTGGATTTACAGCTGTGCAGTTTTGGACACATACTCAAAATTTGTGACTTACGGCTTATGCATCAATCTAGTACGTTATTTGTTTTTGGTGTGTGTAATATCTATATTTTTGCTTGGCTTTATTTATAAAGGATTGTTTGACGCGATGAAAGTAGAGCTGTCAAGACAAACGTCTCTTGTGAGTAAAGAGTCATGCATAATAAATGTTTCATTGTTGATGCAAATATGATATTCACTTACATAGATTAATCAGATAATCATTTTCTGGACCTGAATAAAACAATATGTTCAAAGTATGAAAAAATCAGCCCAACACAGCAATGCGATAACACTGTATTATGCAACTACCTTTTCATACAAGTTTCCAATACAATATATTTGAATGATTCTGTCGTGTAGTGTCGACTGTCTGAAGGATGTTCCCCTTTAAGTCACCACTTAAGCCATCATGATTTTATTAATCAAGATTCAGAGAATGTGATCATAGAGAAGTCAAAAGTATCAAGTATCCTTAACAAGGCTGACCAGATGTATAAAACACACTGTGGGTTACAGCAATAATGTGGAGAGGGTCAGGAATAGCCTGGGTACCATCCAGAAAGTAGTTCACTCCGGTGTTTATTATACACTATACACAGTCGCTTCATCTCTCAGACATTCATTAGACATTTTGTACATATTGTCGCTTCTCTGCTGTTCCGTCTGGGACCCTTGACCACGTTAAAATTTGGAACTGTCCAAATTTTGGACGAGGGTGCTGATGAGCAAACTAAAAAATGGGTTCAAGTGCTCTAGAAGCCATTCCTTAATTCGCTCAACTGACATCACCACGAAAAGGTTTGAATGTGCATGTCTCCAGTCGGATAGCAGAAGTGAACATAGGAGCGAACCACTACCCGGATGGTACCCAGGCTACATTGTGTAGGTCAGGAAGCCATGGTGAGCTATGTGAGACAGGGGCTTAAGTTTGCATTTCAGTACCAGAAATTCATTTCACAACAGAATACAAAGTACTTTGAAAGGTGGTTAAGATGCACTAAACAACATCCACAAGAAAAAAGATTACAAATCCATGATTAGATATAAAAGTGCCATTTTGACCAAACTTCACCACTTAATGAATATATTGATTTACTGTCTGTTCCAATCTTGTTATCCCATCCATTTTCCTGTTTTGTCTTAAAGTTTACAGTTCTCAGGTCAGCCGATGGCCATTCAATATACAGCCTCTTACAGGAGCATTCCACTCCAGACGTGGGTTTTTTGATTCCTCTGAGAATAAATAGTTAGGCTTCAATCAAGTTGGTTTGGTCACATTTACGTTAAGTTGGTTACAAAGCCTACATGCAGAGTGAACATTGTAGCGAATAAGTTCTTGAATTCCCCTACGGTTTTAGATAACAGAATGGACATAAAATCTCTGTATTCCAGGGGTCTCTAATCTTCAAAGTTTTTGTGTACCTTCCTAAATGTTACAGTACAATGTTACGGCACAGTACATTAGCAGCAGGTCCGTATGGAGGTACATGGATTCTTGTCGAAAAGACAAATGCGGTAACTTTGCGAAAAGTCGGGTGCATTTGTATCCCCAAAAATATCATCAGAAGATACATGTAACACTCGGTTCCGGAGTGGAATGCCCCTTAAACAATGGATTACTATACAAAAAGGAGGAGAAAGTAACTGTTAATAACTCAACTTTCTGAAATTCTGACCTTACTGGCCCTCAAACACCTCAGCTGTCCAAAAATACACCTGTGGCCAAGGATCTAACGGCGCCAACTTCAAGGCTGGCCCAAACAACCTTTGACCTCTTGACCGCACCATTACCGAGTGGGGAAACCCCTGGAGTAGGACAAAAAGTCCCAACTTTACATCCCCTGATAACCACAAAACTTAGTTTTTCAGCCCTGATGAGAAAGTAGAGACCCTTTCCTGTCACATCCACCTCAAAACTGCCAGGATCCCTACCTACTCATTTGACCAGTAAAATCTTTATTTCTATACCTGGAACTACCTTCAACCACCATCAATTTGCAGATCCCCATCACAGAGCATGGTGATGTTGCTGCCAGTGGCGTGTCCCATTGTGATGGCTACCTACATGCAGGGTGTCATCAAATATCAACTTATGGCACGATGTATTCTTATCTCTAAATCACTGGTTATGTCAAGTTTCCAGTGTCTGCATATGAAGGTTTGCTGGTGGATACATTTCAGTTGGTTCCTTACTTCTTCTTTCTCTCCATGGTGCACTTTGGACAAAACCTAGAAAACACAAAGGAATAAAACTTGTCAATGTTTGAAAAAAAAACAGTATTCAATGTAAATTTTGAGTTCATGTTGATATTTTGATGGTCAGCACAGGTAATTGCTCGTGTCAGAGCACTAAAATCCATGTCAGATCTGCCTCAGTTTGATAATACTGTATACTGTAATAATAACATGTATACTGTGAGCAATGTATCCCATATTGAACTGATTTTGATTTTACCTAGTCTTAAACTTAAAACTCTGGTTGATGAAATTACTGTCCATACAGTCAAACATGCATCAGCAGCCACCTTTGCACAGGGGTCACCTGGCCACTTTTGCCTGTCCTTGGATTGTTCCAATTGACCTAAACATTAACATTAGTAGTTTTTTTTATGATTGTGAATGTTTTTATCTGTTATGTATATATATACATGTATGTTTGTGGTGTATCTGTTCGAACCCTAGAAGACTAGCCCTACGGGCTAAAGGGTATCTTAATGAAGGAATAAAGGAACCCTTAAACTGCCAAGCCCAGATATATCAGGAACACATATACATGCCCTGTGTGCCGTGCCTGGGATAGCGTATTCCCTCTAGTAGCAGCTTTGCATGCATGTAGCGCACTAACCTCGGAAGTTAAGGACTTGGGCTTTGTTTGGGGGGTTCTTTTTGGAGGTCAGCGGCCAATCCTGGCACTGTTAGCATTTTATAGGGCTGAAACTCTGGCAGTTTAAGGGTCTAAGAAATAGTGTATAGAGGCCACAAGTCCAACGCGGCGGCAGCCACAGAATTTCCAGTCCCGTACATACAGAAACACTGTCTATTACTGTAACAGTAAAGGCAGACAGAAGGCCTCTGGTCATGACATGCATTTAGCCATAGAGCGTCACCCAAAATAGCCTAGCCCAGCAAATCAGTGGTTTGCAAAGTTTTCTAGTTCACAAACAGGTTATTAATCATTTTTGCAGTAGTGAAAGGTACAGCGTGCCTTAAAAAGAAAATCAATATTAGGTTTGGTAATTTGATGGAAAAACGGATGCCGGATCCCATGTGCTTGTTAGAGTAAGCTCATTGATACTCATATGCAAAAGTCCTCAAAAGTCACTATGTCCGACCGGTTAGGGAACTGGTGTAGTTTATAAAAGTCTGTGGTGAATGGCTCTTTGTGGTGAATGCTTTAAAAAGTGAAGACTTACCATTTCCCTTTGGGTTTTGTAGTTAGACCCACACATCCAAAGTGGAACCATTCAATTGGACACTGCAATGAAATAAACACATGTATGATCATAAACCTTTTAAGAAATAATCACACACAGTAGTTTTTGTCAAGGCATTCCAAAGAGCATAACTGCAGAAAGGAATGACGGATTGCCATCATTATAGGCATGCAGGTAGCTTAGACAATGATGTTCATCATGATATACATGTTATGCAAATGAGAGACAATTTGCAAAATTAATGAGGACATTGTATAATTCTATTGTTTTGATATGGCCATGTTGATTTGATTACATGGATGACATCCTCTGGGAACCCCACAACTGATGCAAGCGTGCGAACAAAGAAAAGTTTGACCCCAACAAAAGTTGCCTTCTTTATGAAATCTAAGTGCCCTGGAAGGTTGAACACATGACTGAACACACAGAATATGGTATACCGAACAAGAGATTCTTAATTTTTGTTCTTCCACATCTTTTTTGACCTTCGAATATTCTTTGACATTAGTATATATAGTTTTCTAATATTTGTTTTTCTTCTCTAACGGCACTGAACTTTAATCCAACGCAACTTTAATCCAACACTTTTCAGAACCCATCTGTCAGTCAAAAACTAACTCCGGTTTGCAAATTCTTTTGAGTGCTTTATAAGACCAGTAAGGTATACGACTTAAAACCTTGTAAGTTTGAGCTCACAAAGATCGCATGTTGCAGTGACAAGTTAATCAATCTTCTGGTATGTTTTCATGCTGTTAATCAAGCCGTGGGAAGAGGGCAGCGATTGTAATTTCAAGCAACCCTACTCTTCGTCCTCACATTACACAATCATCATGACAGTAAATATAGTGAAATATCAATAAACTGTCCATCCAACACAACCAACATGCCTTGAAGTATCCCTCTTTAAAGTACAGGGCCAGGCTTTGTTACGCAAATTCGGTGGAAATCCGAACACGCGCCATTTTGAATCATATTTCAGCACGCCCCTTCACCCCTATTTTTGAAAGTGATCACATCCAAAGGCCAGTAGGACGGATCTCACTGGCGATACTATTACAGCCCCACATGGGGGACGTGCTGTAGGGAGTTTGTACTGTGTTTTGCGGGGATATTTTTGGGGAACCATTCACAAACAACGTATTTTGCCACCATTTGCTGACCAAACAACGGATGAAAAGTTTCATAGAACGTCATAACTGTGTAGTGGAACAGCAGAACGGATTTGCCGCTGGTTGATGTATTTTCGGGCCGTGTTTTGATCGCTGCTATCAGCAGTTTACTGACATGCCGATTTGCCAATTTAACCTTGAGTAAGTGCCTGCCGATTGATACTAATTTGTCGTTGTAAATATGAAATCCATAGATAAACAGCCTTGTTATATTATTGTGTTGGATTAAAGTTCCACTGGGAATAGAATCCCAAATGACTTGCTATCAGTTACACTTTCTTTGAAATGTTATTTTCTCGCGACACAACAGAAAGTGGCAGACCAATGCGTGTGTAGCAATGGCCGAGGAAACATAGTAAACAATGCACTAAACAGTTTCCAGAATGCGCTAAAGCCCGCTTGTTTATTCATGGTTCAGTTTAGAATTTGTTGGAATGTGTTGGATTAAAGTTCAGTGCCGTTACATAAATAAACAAGTTGTTCAAAGAATGCAAGTCTTATCTTAGGTCAAAGAGGCCCTAATTTGTTTAATTTATGCCTAATAATGTTTTCTTATCTGACCATTTCTTCATTTGCCACCTTATATACACCAAATATCATTAAAATCCATCCACGATTATGCTGTTCACAAACAAACAAACAAACACACAGACTCTTGGTGAAGGTAAAAATACGTACCTGCGAGCATTATGTCACACACGACTGTGGGATATTCAACCTTATATCTAATGGGAGTTACCAGCACAATCTAATCAACACTGAAAATATGACTCGTGCCAAGTTCAAATCCATGCAGGCTATAAAATAATACGTACATCAGGGTTATCACATCCAATCATCTCTCCATATGACACCTGGTGACAAAGGCAGTATGTGGGCTCGTTGGGATCCACTGGCATGTCCAGCACATCTGATGGGTGTGTGAACGCCACCGGGAGGGATGGCAGAATAACAGGCTGGGCAGCTTCCACTCTGGAGGAAAGTCAAACAAGTTACATCTACATGTAAAATACTGTTTAGTGTATACAGTCATCATTCTAGCTAGAGGTGGGTACCGGTACAGAAAAATCAGGTACAAGTTTGTTCCAAAGGATCAGGTCCAGGTCCAGACCTGAACGGGGACCTTTTAGTCTGTGAAAAGTTGTAGATGGGCTGCAGTCAAACCTGGTCAACCGACCACCGTTGCATAATGACCCACAGGGCACTGCGACCACTTTTTGGCGGTGCCTTGAATTTTCTCATAGATGTAAGCATTAAGATTTCCATATATGACGAACACTCTCCAACACGACTTCGACCGCCACGAATTGCAACTGCATGTCACCTACTGTAAACACTGTAAAAACTTTAATGTTCACGGCAAAAAATGAGCGTAATTGTCATACTTAACCGCAAATTATAAAGCCATGCCCGAACTGCCATGCCCCATCACTACTACAACTAGCATAGAATTTTGCAAGTGAGCTCGGCATCACCAAGTTCAAAGCTTTCAACGGGTGGTTGGAGAGTTTCAAAAAGCACCACAAATTTGTACTTGGTAGGAATGACTATAATTTATAAACCCTTCATCTCTACTTTTATTCTTCAGGTTCTTGTTATTTTCTGGTACCAGTAAGCCCCCGAACGATTTACCAGTCCCAACCCCAAATTGTGGCACATTTTGACGAGCTCCGGGTTCTATTCAGTTGAAAAATGCCGGAGACTTGGGGATTAGCAGGGTTTAATCTTACTTCGTATGTGATGTTTTCTGCTTCTTTTTGTTCAGCTTAGGTGTCTCATCATCTGACAAGCGACCTTTCTTCTGTGAACCCTTCTTGCTGGTGGTCTTGTCTTGCTTTTTACCTCCTGAGAAAGAAAAATGAAGACATTAAGGTTTTCTTTTTACAATTAGACTTAACAGCTGTCCCAGCCGTGTGCAGTGTCAAGAAGGAGAACTGCATTCCATGAAATGCTCAAGGCCAGGTTTGAAAGGCAAATATTTTGATTGTTCTTCTGCACTGGTGCAGGTAACATTGAAAATTACCTGCACCAGACAAATTTTACCTGCACTACTCTGAAGTTAGGAAGTATGGATCATACTAGAATTGTTCAGGAACCTTTTTTTGTTTTGTTTTATACTTTATAGGTGGAAACATTTAATGCAGCTAATAACAATCCACATACACCTACATCATATGACATTTATGTATAAAACCCAGTACTACAGTACACGGACCAGTGCAGGTTAGGTGCAGGTAGACACTACAAATACCTGCACAGCTCCAGTTTTACCTGCACTAATGTGCATATGCAGGTGGTATTTCGAGCCCTGTAATGGGTGATCATGATCAGAACAATTACATGATGATGGCTTTTACTTGAAAACATGTATCGGCTGTCCCAAACTACTGCAACATTCAAACAACATATTCTTTGAGCCACCCTCAGAAACAGAAGGGGAACTTTACGTTTGTTGCTTTTTCCTGATGGTCCTGGATCCACTGTGGGAGAATCCACAGTTTTGTTCTTCAATTCTGCTTCAAATCTTGCCAAGTCTGCATCAAGCTTCCGAATGTGTTTGTCAACCTGGAGACAAGTAGACGTGTTTAAAAAGATGGCAAACAAAGATTTGCTGACAAAGATTTCAGTCGATTGCATGTTAGTTGAATGCTGAATGAATCAGAGCTTGAAAGTTTACATTATTTTTGTTTACAATGTTGGGAACACATTCTGCAGACACAAAGCCACTGCCATTGCTATTCTACAACAACAATAACAAATGAAGCCCTAATATTCTTGCAAAGCTTTGTACAGTGAAACCTGCCTTAGGGGTCACCTGAATATAGGGGCCACCTGGCCATTGCGGTCACTTTTTGTCGGTCCCTTGGATTTTTCCCATTGATCTAAGCATTAAGAAATAGTCTATAGCGGTCACCTGTCGAATGCGGTCGCGGCCAGACGATTTTCGGTCCGGCCGCTATGCCAACACTGCCGATAGCGGTCACCGGGGCGACTGGCCGGCCGCGTTACGCCGCGCTAAACCCACGCGGGGTTCACTTTTTTTTCAATTTCTGCGCTACATCAGCAAAATGTAGGCTCAACTTGGACGATTTACGAAGGAAACATTGAATAAAGAAACATTATACAAAATTATGTGATTTTATGCGAGTTTTTTCCACCAAAGTGTTGTTGGCGTTTTTCTCGTCTCGACTCTTTGCACTCTACCCTTCTCTACATCGTCATTTCTGTGCAGACTGGAAGACTGTATGGACAGATTTTACAAGTAGACCGTCCGTTCATGTATCTGATGTTATAGGTTCTCGAAACCCATGTACGCTGGTCTAATTTTCGTATTCCGCGGGCCAAAAATATCGGAATCGTATTTGCGTAAATTTCCAAGATGGCGCCGCTGCGGTAGATAAACAAGGTCAATAGGGGTCAGTGGACGACTCCACTTTTACCAAGGTAAAATGTCGCAACAAGAATTCTGATGTACAGCACAAAATACGGTGATTATGGTATAAAACGATTAAAATCAATGAAATTAGCGTTATTTATGTGAGAACTAGACTAAGTTGGATTTTTGTCAAAGAAATAAGCCTACGTAGGGAAAGTTTTATTTCGACGTGACCACCTCGGCATAATGGCGCATGCAGACAAGTCAAGCCAAGCCTTCCTGAACAAGTGAAAGTTTTTGCGGCGTTTTGATGCTTAGAAATGATTATGAACTTGTGATCGGTAGTGATTGAATGTCTAATTTTTGCCGGCAACTAGCGGAATTTACACGATTTGTCTATTCGATTGGCAAAGTTGCCGGAGACTCGCGCTATGACCCAAACTCAGAAAAGTCAGATCGAGGAACAAAGGAAAATGGCGGCGCTGACTTCGTGTTCAGAAAATTCTAACTGGATAAAAGACAAGAGAACCAAGCAAATGTCTGTCAGTTTTGACTCAGACATACGATGTCGAAGGCTTCGAATCCCGAGGGACACGCATTGATGTTGGTCATTCGGCGTTCCCGCTCGGAGAACGGCATTAGTCCTCCCGTCAACTTAAGCGGCTGATTTCGGAGCTGGTGTCGGTCGGACTCAGATTTATAGTGATTAAATGTCTAATAATAGTACATTGTATGTCTTCTCTGTTAATCGTTAATGTCATGATTGACATACATTTTGACTATACAGAAATAAGGGAACAGCTACAGTGCTGTAGCAGTAGTAGTAATACAAATGTATTTGATTAAATTGTTTTAAAGTCATATTTAGTTTAAATGTATAATAATGTAATACTTTCAATAAATAATCAGTATCTCAGTGGAAGCTGAATGCCTTGTCACTTATTGCTTGTGGTGAAATGTACCTTTTTGGCTATACTGCCTATAGGGGCCACCTGCCCATAGGGGCCAAATTTGGTCAGTCCCTTGAGTGACCCCTATAGACAGGTTTCACTGTATTTGATTAACCAATCAAGGCATCTGTACACTGCTCTACAGCATTATCTTTCACTTCAGCCTGCAAAACTGCATGGCTTAATACAAACTTTACAAAATTACAGTCTTTGTAAGAAGAAGGTCAACCCACCATCTCGTAGGTCTGCATGGCCAGCTGAACCTTGTCATCACCAAATTCCTTACTCTTATTAAAAGCACTCTGAATGTTCTTCAGTCGCTCCACTCTCTTCTCAGGGGACAGACCTTTTACATCAGAGACATAGTCCTCGGCCATCTTCTCAATCTCACCTCGAAGATCTAACAATGACGGACAAACAAAGGACCATCAACAGGGCTCAAAACTTGTCTTCCTTACAATTACAACTGCGTTAGTGCAGGTAACATTCCAAAGGATGGCCTGATACTGTTCTTGGTACCACTAGTACAGTATTCTTCAGGCCTGACAAAGAGCAATGCAAGCTCTATTCTTCATTTGACTTTTCCATGGAATAGTAGAAAAAGTAGCAGGCATCATTCCATCCCTGCATAACTCCAGTTTCATCTGCACTAATCTGCATATCCATGCTTTAAGCTTGAACAATACATTCACCCATAATAGGTTATTTCAACAATATTCAGTAAGTCAAGTCAAGTCAAGTTTATTGCGCAACAATTGAAACAGGTACAATTTATGGCAAATAATGTATTTTAACAACTACAAACTATCTACAACAGTATACTAGTCTAATATAACAGAAAATGTGGCGGCATAGAGTATTTCACATTGTTAGAACACTGCTACTGGAACTCACGATTTTCTTCCTTTTTACTCACTACATACAGAAGAAATCTTAACCTTCATTGCCATATTAGTTGTTATCCCAGGAAAATGATTTTTTTCTGTCTATTGCCTTTGGCCTGTAAAGAATGCCGTAGAATTAGCAATTTTTGGGTGAAAATTTCATTTCGTTGATGGTTTTTACCAAAAATAACATTTCTACAGAAAATGTCAACTGACTCTGTGGGTGGTGAAAAGCCACTTATTTGAACACACTACTGTAAGTGCAAAGGCACTTTTCACAAATGAATATTCATGTACACTCTGGAGATACACATGGTGATAGAAGTTAAAACTTGTTCAAATTCCTGGGGAATAACAAATGTACACTAAAATCCTGTTATATATAATGTACAGCAATAACTGTCTAAATAAAGTTTATTTCAGCCAACTTTGCTGTTACTGTTAGGAAAATTTTCATACTTGTATACTGAGTAAAAATATTGAGACATGACACTTAAACAAGGTAGTAAGTTCTCCTGAAAGGTAACTGCACAATCACTTTGGACTATCAAGGTTTCTGGTATCATTATGACAAGGATGGCCCATAGGTCTGGCCATAAACAAGCACCCTGCATAACTAACTTGATAATGAAAACTGCAGGCATGGGCAGTGAGTTGATTAAATGCTCAAAACTTCTACCTCTAAAGAGAGTGAAGAAAAAGAGGGCTGAAGAATATTTGTGGTGACTTGTCAGTAGTGCCTTCAAAAGGTCTCGGTTTGACTTGGGACCGATTTGAAAGTCTCTCAGAAAAGCGCTAGCGCTTCTCTGGCAAAAGTAATTTCAACTGTATGCTGAAAATGGATTTTGATGACTTACCCTGTGATCGCTGGTCTAGGTCCCTCATCAGGGAAAAGTTCCTCTGCAGCTCAAAGGGCAGGTTCTCAATACCTATAGCAAATAAAAGAAGTCATAGGTGAAGGTATATCAACTGCAGTTTGCTGGCAGGTGAACATGTCTCTGCTTGTTATTATCTCCATGAAAAATGGAGATATAGTTTTGGGTTTGTCTGTCTGTGTGTCTGTCTGTGTGCTTGTGTTTCTGGATATTTGTCGTCAGCATAACTCAAGAACCTCTGGATGGATTGCCATGATATATGTATGTAGGTGTGGGAAAGACGAAGACTACATGTATTCATGTGTTTCATTTCTGCAACTATAGTCATGGCTACCTCCCTAGTGTCACTTCTACAAGTATAATTATTAGGCTTCAACATGTTTGGCTATTTTGGTCTATCTGACCATCCCTGATTTTTTCTGAAATCAGGCGAAAATTAATGCGTGCACTTGCTGTGGCCTTAGGGCTTGTACCAATGGAAAAAGGCGTCGAAGCGCTGTATTGGTATATGACTTTAAGCTTGTCCTGCAGTGAAGTTTGAATATATGGTAGATGGAGTCTTTTTGAGGTTAAATACGCACCGCTTCACCTGAAAAATAGTGGATTTTGAACAAAAATACCACAGGAATATGGGCAGAAAACCCCAAACTTTCAATATTTTGCGGGCCCCTGGTTAGCAAAGCCCCAATCTAAAAAATAAATAAATAAATATACCATCCAAAATAAGAACATACCGTGGATTTTGAGTCGGAAAAAATATAAACGTATCGATATGTTTTTTGAGAAGTGAGACTGAGAGTCGCGGCATCATTCTGTGCAGCGACTTTAACAAGCTTCCGCTTAAAACGCTACTTAACATTCACCCAGAGCTAAAACAGATAGTATCTAAGTCCATCTGCACTGATAGTGTGCTTGACCTAATCATTACAAATATCAACAACCAATACCAGACACTGACTGTTTTCATTCATTCTATAGCACAGCTCGGAGCAAGTGATCACAAACCACTCCAGAGCCAGGCACCGCCTGGTAACTAGGGATAGAAAGGATGCAGCAATGAGAACTTAGAGTCTAAATGCCAACACTCATCAAATTGGATAATAATAATAATGTTTATTGCAAATTCATGCCCATTGGGCTAATTGCAAGAGAAGAAAGACTAAATACTTGAAATGAATGAATGCAGTCTAAGTACATGTAGATAAACTAAATTCTAACATACAAATATTAAGTGGTTGAATGTACAAATGATACAGAATAGGGTACTAAGTCTACGTAGCTATTACGGGGTTTGACTTCTTCTTTGAAGACAGTTGAAAATGAAATGCCCCATGTATTCTATAATAGATTGGTTCGATGATCTTAGTAGGAAGAGAATCTTTTGTGGCGTTTTTAACAATGAAAATGTTGGTGTGATTTCGGTCACTCTTTCAAATAGTGTTTTTCTTTCGGTGTCGAATTGGGGGCATTCACAAATAAAATGAATTTCATTTTCCACTGCTTTCGTTGTGCACTGCTTACAAATTCTTTCTTGAACAGGCAGCTTTTTCTATCTTCTTCTTGCTTTTGGGGACAATTGTTTTATGACGGGAGTAAAACTGCCTGAAGAAGACAGTGTCAAACCTAAATAACAATAAGAACTTGTGATTTCGATGATCTCCGAACCAAAGAAGAAGCTGACGTCCTTGAACAGGCGTCCTGTTTTGTTGAAAATTACAACCTTTGTCTTTTTCAGGTTTACCTGTAATTTCCAATTTGTGCAGAACATGTTAAGTTTGTCCAGAGCACTTTGTAGTCCCTTTTCAGTATCTGAGAATATTACCACGTCATCCGTGTAAAGTAAGCACGAGACAAACAGATTTTGTAATGTTGGAGGTGCACAGTCAGGATTATCTAATTCTTTAGCAAGGTCATTTATAAACAGGTTAAACAATGTGGGGCTGAGGTTGCAGCCTTGTCTTACACCTTTAATTTGTATGTACTGAATAATGGGGTGAGACCCTCGGAGGTTTTGACACATGTCTGAGGGTTAGAATACATAGTTTTGATCAACTTATAGAATTTGCCACCTATACCTGTACTAAGCAATTTATAGCGGAGCCCTTCTCTCCAAACACTATCAAACGCTTTCCTGAAATCTATAAAACATGCATATAAACGTTTGTTGGAGTTAATCATTAATGTACTTAGATGTTAAAGAGTCAACAACAAAAAGATTATACCGTGTTCCGAAATTCTTTCTAAAGCCCGACTGATTTGGAGCAATAAGTGTATGCTTTTCTAAATAATTAGTAAGACGTGTATTCAGTATTGCGGTAAACAGTTTGGAAAGACAACTCATAACAGTGATTCCCCTATAATTATTCGGATCGTCTTTGGAACCTCCTTTGTGAAGAGGTACGATATGGCTTTCGCACCATTGTTTGGGGAAGTGACCTGATGACATGATTAGGTTGAATAAATAAGCCAGCAATTTTGTTAGAACATGGGATGCAGATTTCAACATCTTGTTTAATATCAAATCATTGCCGGAAGCTTTGCCATTCTTAAGTTGGGATATTACTTGCTTTATTTCGTATGTCTGCGTCTAAAGGGTTGAAATTTGACAATTCAGTCTCAAGTTCTTTCAACTTATTTTCAATATGAATATGAAAGCTATTGTCTGTTTGTGGTAAGCTGGAATCGGATTCCCTTCCAAATAACTGTTTGAAGTGTGTATGAAGGGCTTGTCCGTCAGTCGTTTCATCCGTAGACATGCGATCATTTGTTTTGAATTGTTTAATTAGCTGCCAAAAGGCTGACGGATCGCTGTCGGTTTGAGAGTTCAGCTTTTTGAGGATGCTGTCTTTGTGGGACCTTTTGGTTTTCCTTATAAGTCGAATGTAGTCTTTTGTCATTTCAAAGTACTCGCCTCTGATGAAAGGATCGTGGGTTTTTTTCGAGAGAAGTTTACAAAGATTGTTGAGACTTCGTCTGGCTGTTGCGCAGTTCTCTGTAAACCAGATTTTCTTGTTTTGGCGTTTATTATGCAAATTGTTTGTTTGCTTTGCGCAGCGTAGCTTGAGTGATTTTTTTACCGGCTTCCTATAATAACGTTACATCAAATTGGACAAAAACAATCGTAGAAGATTACTCTCCAAAACAGAGTAATAAAGCTTCACAAATAATAAACTTAACGTTGAATTAACTGAAAATGTCTCATAACGTTTAACGGATACCAAATATTATCATATAGCCAGGCACAGGGACACAGCCTACATAAATTTGATCTGGCCGCCAGGGGGCATTTTGAGAGGGAAAATGGCATCCCATTGCAATTCGCCCATTCAAACCTCCCGCCCAAATGAGCTCCAATCAAAGCCCTGTCCTTCTCAGACATGCAAATTTAGTTGTTTTCCATTGAGATATGATCGAGGAAGGCGCCATTTTTGGAAGGGAGAAATTTGCCGCAAGGAAAGTCAATTTTGGAATTTTCATAGGATTTTGTTGGACTTGGGAATGTCCAGAAGTCCCATAACTTTGACAAGTTGTAGATTAAGTTTACCAACACGTTCGCACTGGAGATAAAAACCAAACATGGTGAAAAACATGGTGAAAACTGCATGACCGAACGCGCTGGTGTTTATTTTAGGCAACTTGAAGAGTGAGGTCATACCTTCGGCATTCTCCCCTGGTGTAGGCCACAATTAGTTGGGAAAATGTATACTTTGAGATGTAATTGGCATATATTTGTCAAAGTATTGACTTTTTCGGGTAGAGGAGTTAATTTCCAACCATTTAGAGCCATATTACGGGAGCCGGGAGCTCTAGTGACAACCATGACAAGCCGCGCGCGGCCCGGTAAATTGAGTCCAGCAGGCCCACGCCGGGCTGTGGCGGGAACAGTTTATCCGCCCGCGGGGGCTCGTCAATAGGACTATAAGCCCCGCGACACCTTTTCTGTCCGGAATAACATACAGGATGCATAATTTCTTTGTTGGAAGAGAGGCCAGATGCTTTTTACCAACAAATTTGTCAGATTTTAGCAGGTAGGATAACAAATCCGCCACCGGGAGTAAATGCATCAATGACCCCATTGTTAATGTTTCCCTGTGCCAGGCCCCGCGGACCAATCACGGACCAGAAGTCCCCGTTCCACGTTGGTTATGACGCCGTAACACAAAGATTCTGGCCAGGCAGGTGGGTATCGCTCCTCTGATTGGTCAGAATGAATCGACATCGACACCGGTGCCGATTCATTTTGATCAATCAAAAGTAGCCTTACACACAAGAAAGTAAGGTATATGCAGGCATTGACCAATAAAAAGGAGCAAAACATATGCCAGAGCAGAGGGAATAAGACTGCAAGGGGGAATGGCTCTTCCTCGGTGTACATGGTGTCATAACGCCTGGTCCTTCGCTCACATCGGTGGTTTTATGAGGTGGTTATAGCAAAGGACCAGGCGTTATGACACCATATACACCTCGGGGCGGGTCATTAACCCTTAATTATTAACTCCTGCTAGACATTTATTCCTAACTTGGCCCCTTTTCTGGTAGAGACTAGATGATCCTGTCAGTGTCAACACAGCAGAAGGATCATGGATCATCCTGTAAATTTTTGCCACTTCCCTAGGGCCGTCTGCAACGACTGCCTCGGCTAGTCAACACCCATTTAACGTTACCCACAAGAAGGATGGTTATTTTTTTTACCGCATACCAAAAATTATTTTTTGGCGCGCGGCATACGGTTTGAGACAAGTGTTTTTGTTGCAATTTATGCAATACAATGAATTTGACATCACATTACTCCATATTCAAGTTTATGGTTTCATCGTTTTCTTTTGGAGAGGAAGAAAAGATGCCCAAACGTCAGGGAATACCGAACAGTGACTCACTATCGAGGTAGTGCTCCAGGTACATCGCCGTCGCCATTTTGAAACCTGCTGACACGTGATCCCGTCATCTTACCGGTGCACCACGGGAAGGGTCATTTTGGCGGGAAAGTACGTCATTGGTGCGTATGACACTTCAGGATAATCTCCAAGCAGATTTTGATTTGATTTGATTTATTCGGCTGTATAATCATGAGAAATACAGCCAGGGCTGCAGATCCTACGGTAGCATGAGATAGTATCAAAAGCTGGCTGGCAAATGGACACCTCTTGGCTGACTACACTCCTTGGCCAGTTTGGTACTATCTTATGCCGGGAGATTAACTAAAGGATTCGAACCCTACAAAGGAGATCAAAAGATGATCTGTATTATCAAAATATAGCCGAGCAGATCTTTAACACCCACTACCATAAAACCGCCAACAATCATAATACCGCAAGGTAGAATGCGCAATGAATTTAAGGAGATCTACAGTTCAAACTAGAGTTCAGGGAACACATAACGTTAATCGATGGTTATTGCAATGAGTGCTATTCCCTTTGCGCACTAGATGATTGGATCAGACCAAGGAGCTTTTCAGACGAATGAGCACACCTGTTCATACCATATAAGTACACGAGAGGTGAAGCACCCGTACCCACTGCCAGTGCAGCGGACTCATCCCCCACTTCTCTCCGGAAATGAATTATTAACGTTATAAAACATTAACGTTAGCTTCAATCACGGTTATATGGGTGCATACAAGATCTAAACTTGTTACCTAAGCCAAGAAGGTCATATGTTCGGTTATGACATGATGTTGTGTCTCTATATCTAGTAGTTGTGAAGTCAGGTACAGAGCTAGAGCTGATCGCCGTGTCGTCTGTGTCGGCTGTCCTCCCGACATCTGCTTACGTGCTCCAAGATGCGCTCTGGAGGCTGAGGAAGTGAGAGGGCCACGACGTAGACTTATTAACTACCTAGCATTTCTCCAAACCAAGGAGGTTTCAACCAACTTGTCCAAATCAAGCTGTTTTCAGAAAAAAAACCCAACAACTTCGGAACTAATGACAACCTCTGTGTTATTGACACCCAGATATCTAGATATACTAACGCCAATAAACGTCTCTTTAAGGTAGCCAGGAGGTATGTCTGAGCAAGATTTCTTTCCGAAAAATAACCATCAATGTTAGTAGATAGGTACTTCTATTTTTATAAAAATAGAACACTTTGCCATCAAATGTTGTTTTTGTTGGCCAAATTTCAAGGTCAAAGTAGCTGTCTCAAATTACACAAAAATTTCAAACTCTTCACAGCTTTTCAAACTTGACATCATTGGATAGGTCTTAGTGAAAGAAATAGAATGGTTTTTATTGCGAAAAAATCGGACATACCGTTAGAGAGTTATGGCCATCAACGGCCTAAAAATTACGCCATAATTTCTCCGGGTCAGCTAATTAAATATGCAAGATTACAATATCTCCACAGTCATACAAGATACAAGGAAAAAACTTGGTATACTGGGGTTTTGTAACATGCTGAATTTAACTATGGCCATGAAATTTACATATCTAATTCATAAATGATAAATAATCCTGACTAATTGAGTTCCAGGGGTAATAAAATATGAGTCAGCTAATTAAATATGCAAAAACACCATATTTTCCGTCTCCTTGAAGATACAAGAACAAAACTTGGTATACGGAGGTTTTAGCACATGCCGAATACAAATCTGACCTCAAAATATCATTTTGATTTTTTTATGATCTATAAAAATGGATTGTGTCACTACTACCACCACAATGTGATTATCGGAGCGACACGCCCCAAAAACTGTTCATCAAAATTAGTCAAAATGGATCTTATTTTGAAATATACCCTGTAAGGTAGAATGTCTCGCGCAGCCGCTTCGAAAGGGTGCTATTTAGTGCTCCCAATTGCTGGTAGCATAAGGGGTAATAAAAATTCGAGGAAAAAAATTCATAAAAAATCAGCATTACACGATATAACGAAATCCACGCACAGATCTTTTTAAATGACCATTATATACATTACTGTAAAGTATCAACAACAATCGTCGAATTACAAGCGGGGCAAAACACTTTTCTGGCATTTTTCCCCAAATGGGCGTGGCCATATAGCTCTCTATGACATCATCATGACGTCATGCTAATTTGCATAAATCACCTTTAGGCAATAAGGTACTTCCTAAAAAAAAACTAAAGACCCATGCATTACCCAAACATGATATTTCCATGACACCAAAAACACCCCCAAACGCCTCAGTTACCACTCTCAAATGTGTCTGTGAAGGTCCGAGGTACAAATTACGCAGCGCAGAGGTAGGCGGTAGATTTTACAACTTAATCAAATCTATGTAATGCTGGTTCATCTTTATCCGAGGGTAACCTATATTCGTTGTTTGTAAGAAAAACGTATTTAGGGATATGAAGTCGACGGACGCGTCGACGGTGGTTTCAAATCGGAACATTTTGAAAATACAGTCAAACCTGTCTACAGCGGCCACCTAAGGGACTGGACAAAATTGGCCACTATAGAGAGGTGGCGTAGCCGGTAAACAATTTAGTCACTTTGACTTGTCCATTTCTTTTGAGTTCAAATTTGTATCGACTGTTATTATGGTAATTTCGTAGTGTTTTCGTGTTATGAAAGTTGTCTATTGCAGCATGGTTCGATACATCATCATCACCTCGATACATTGTTGTGTATTCAGCGGAAGAAAAATTTGAGTTTTTCATTAAATTCCATACCGTGCCGTGCCGGTAGCAGACGGCTCCCCCTAAACAGTGTGTGGTGTGACTGTGTTGGCATCTTGGGGAGGGAGGTGTACGAGGTAGTTCAGTAATGCAGAAATTTCCAAATTACACGCTCATACTCTTATCTTAGCCTGATTTTGTCCTAGCCTAGTCAGGCAGTTACTATTCAGCCCAAAACTATTGTCTTTAAAGACACGCAAAGGCGCCTTCAGTCTTATTCTCTAGATTTCACAAATGACAATTGATCAATCAATCAATCAATCTTTATTGCTAAAAATTGTAGTGGATGCAATGTATGGCAAATTATCGGGCAGTACATACATAAGAAATCATGCAAGACTAATATCTGCGCAATAGCTTACTAAGTAGTAAAGAGTTCTATATAACTAAAGTATAGTGTTCTATCTGAGTGGTTCATTTTACAGTAATGGTCAAGGCTTGCATAATAATGTACAGAGCACAAATTTAGCATAAATTGCTTGTGCCAGAGATAATTTAAAAATGTTTTTGCATGAACAAAGGAATTTATTCAAAAACAAAGCATCCTGGGTTTGACTTGAGTTAGATCGTAACAGTACGATCCTGGATTATAAACAGACAGTATTTGTCAGTGGAAATATCCTCTATGTAGAAAAAACCATGCTGACATTAATTCATTATAGAGTTGTGAGTAATCAAAAGACAATGTTGTAAGGCTAGCTTTAAAAGATTGTCGTGAACTTCAACTTCAAACAAGTACAGATAAAACTTTAAGTTATCAACACCTTTTTGTGGAAAAATATCATTCCTCTAAACTGCTAGTGCTGGCGACACAGCATAGCCGTCTGCAAGCCCTTGCGAAACTGGACAAAAGTCGCCGAAACTTGCCCTTAGCATTCAAGTTCGATTTGTCCATGTCTTTCTCGTCTGCGGAGCCCTCAAAATCTTCTGACCCCAAACGACTGTGCGAGTCTGATTCCGTCAGTTTGTCCTCTTTGCAAGGAACCCGACCAATAGACGGCCTTACATCTGCATTTTCCGGTGATGTAACCGTGAGATTGCAAGCAGCTGACGTCGACGCCCTGATGCCATGGTTACGTGCACTGTTGGCTTGACATTCTGGGTACTCGCTCTGAGATACGTGGGATACACATTTGTGCCCGTCTTCATGCCTTGTGACGTCTGCAATGTCACACCTAGTCGGACGAGGGCGCTGCTGCACGGCCATACGTCGCGTACAAATATCTGTGCGGGGACAGTGAAAGCGGTTGGTAGCGACATTGCAAGTGCTGACCTCGGTGTGTCTTGGGATCTCACCTTTCCTTTCGGGGAGAAACGCCGTGCTTGTCCTATCAAAGACGTCCCCTACTGCAACATCGTGACTTGAAAGCACCACAGGAACTTTATCGTCCAACGTGGGTTGCGCTGCCCTGACTAGAGACTTGGACACGTAATCCATGCTCTCATGAGCAGATGATGCCTCGGATTTCTTCACAATCACGCTTGAGAAGAAAGCGTTTCTTCTGTCACGGTTCTTCTCAGCGCACGACACAAGGTTAGCCTTTTTGTCTTCAGATTCAGTCATCTGTTCTTGTTTGTCTCCGCCGAGTTGTGAAAGCCTAACGGATAACTCCTTTTTGATGTCATCTTTCTCTACAGGTGCTCGTTTCTCTCCTGAAAGAACAGCAACCATCTTCTCGCTCTTCAAGTCATCCAGAGTATATTTTCTCCAGGTCCGTTTCCGAATACGGCGCTCTTCGTCCTTCATGCGTATCCTGCATCTCTCTCTCATCGCCTTGGCGGTTTTCTTAGACTCCTCCGTTCTAAGACTGATGTTCTTCTCATGTTCATCCTTCAACGATAGCTGTCCGTCTTCCACCTCCAGAGCCTCCAGGACGTCTTCTATGGTGTACAAACGATCTGTGCCGTTAGGGGGCGCTCCTGACTTCTCCTGGACAGGTGCGTTTTTGGACACCATCTCTAGGATCGAGATCGGTTCAACACCTTTGCTGTCGGGTAACTTCTTTTGATCTGTAACCTCAGCGTGGCGCTGTTTTACAAACTGTCGCAACCCTTCTTCTATGTCGTCCACCGTATACAATGTCTGGGGCCCGCTGTCCTCATCATCAGAATCTTCTACTCCTGTCATAGGACTGTTGTCGCCTTCTTCACTTATGAACAGAACCGCATCTCTGACTTCCGCCATGATGATGCCAAGTTCTAGTAGCTACTTGCTCACCAGTTTAAGTATTTCCACACGTTTGTAGCGATCCGCTAACTTTCTCTGTTTTGCGTCGGAAGATCACACCTCAGGATATTTAGCTATTACACGGCGTAAAGCCCTCCTGTCATCAGCCGAGTAACCCCTGTCTTGAAGTATTTACGGCCGCGCTGGTTGAGACCCGCGGTGTCCTGATAACCTCCCGGAGACCGGCAGCCAGATGGTGTGATATGTTTTCAGCTTAGCTCTCCCAGGTGCCTATGTTTTCCTCAACTCTTGACGTCCATATAAGGAGGGGATAATGAATCTTGAAGACTAGAAGTCCAGTGTATGGCTCAAAGTCAAGATCTCCTACTAAAAGATCACGCCTCTCATCTTCTTGAAGGACTGACGGAGCAGATGAGTTTGAGTGGAACACACTGCGGGTAAACAATGGAACAGTCGCCGTGGAGACGACTGTTCGATAAAACTACTGTACGGTATTCTGGAATGCCACGAGCACAATCCGCTGGTTCAAGCGTTCCACGAACTGAGAACATTAGTTTGAAGTCATTTGCTATGGACCATAGCATCGTTAGGTGTACATGGTCACTTGATTCTGGTCCAAACTACGGTTTGCAATAAACTACGTCGAGCCAGCATGTAGGGTAAGTATGATGTATGACGTCACAACATGAGTTTAACTCTCGTTCCAAAACGTTGCTGCAGACGTTAAGTTATTTTTTCTTCATTTCAATAAAAACAAGACTCTGTTACTGGAGGTCACCCTCCAGTGTCACAGAGTAATAAAGACATGAGCTGAGCATAGCTGTGAAGACGCTACTGAAGACTGTCGGCGCCGGGACACACCTTTGTATGACTCCATTGGTCACTGGGAAAGCTGAGGAAGTTTCCCCGTTATCCTGAACATGGGCTGTCATATCTTCATGGAACTGGCGTACCATGGAGATGAAGTGTTCTGGACATCCGAACTTGGCCATGATTCTCTATCGTCTCTGCTGACCGTATCGAGCGTCTTCGTAAGGTCGATGAACGTGACATAGAGATCTCTGTGTTGTTCTTGATATTTCTCTTGTAGTTGTCTTGCTGCAAAGATCATATCCACTGTGCCTCTACCGGCATGAAAGCCACACTGGTTCTCAGGGAGATACCCTTGATCAAGATGTTTGGTGAGTCTGTTAAGAAGAATTATTCCTAGAATCTTCCCGGCTATGGACAGAAGTGAGATGCCGCGGTGGTTGTCGCACGACTGACGTTCCCCTTTTCTCTTGTAGAGGTGTATGATGGAGGCGTCTTTGAAGTCTTGGGGAATGGCACATTTCTCCCACATTGACTGCAATGTGTCGGAGTTTCTGGGTTAGCACTCGGCCTCCAGACTAATATAGAGTACCTCAGTTTGTATGCCACCAGGGCAGGTGCTTTCCCGCTGGTCAACTGGTTGATGGCCTTCTGGGTGCCGCAGAAGGAGGCAAGTGTGTTCAACTCATAGTCGACTGGGACCTGCAGCTGTGGCAGGTGTTCGATGGCTTTGTTGTTAATACTGGACGGACGGTTCAGGACAGCTTCAAGGTGATCTTGGCTCGTTCTGTGATGAGTGTTGTCCCATCAGCACTAAGGAGAGAGGAAGAGCTGGAACGCTGGGGTACGTAGAGGACTCTGACTGAGTCGTAGAAGCGCTTCGTGTCCTTCTTGTCTGTAAAGGCTTGTATTTCATCGGGCTTCATACTGAGCCAGTCGTTGTTCATCTTCCGACATTGAATTTCCCTTCGCATGTTGATAAAGGGTGTTTTCTTAGCGGCAGATGCAGGGTCATTTGCAGCAAGTTTATGAGGGCGGTACTTTTCGGCCAGGAGAAATGTGATCTGTGGGTCGTTTTCGTGGGTAAGAAATCAAGGGGGAAGAAAATTATAAAATGCCATTTTCTTGGCTAGTTTTCCTAAACAATCAGGTAGGTTTCAGTAAAAAGTGAGCCGATTTTTAAACAAACAAAATTGTACATTTCAATGGGAACGAGTGTTCATGTAACAGAGCATGCAGGGCAGAGCTTGTGTTGTTCCCAAGTAAACAGATATAGACATATCTGTCCGTGTAATAAAATACTGGCTTAAACTAAAACAACTGGGCAGCTCCACACACCCCTTACTGGTGGAGGCACAACTCTGTTCTTGGGAAATATTTGCACCATATTAAAGAAATACAAAAAATATAGTAGATAATACAGGCTATTTTACCATCGCCAAGAAGGTTATGTTTTGGGTAGCGTTTGCATGTATCTCTGTTTGTATGTTTGTATGTAGAAGATGACTGCGGCTATGAATGTTGAGTGGTACACCGTACACAGCTCTTGATACCGAGAGTGAGTGGTATAGGTTTGGGCTTGTTTTGGAGCTGCATGGCAGATTGAGTGTTAGACTTTGAAAGGGAATACGTAACTCAAGAAGGGGTTGACGGATTTTCATAATTTTTGGTATGTAGATAGCTTAAGTGATGCTTTGAATAATTACGTATCAACTATGCAAATTGGAATATAAGTTACATAATAAATAAGGAAATAGTCTAAACACGCCCAGTTCCATTATAGGACCATTGTAACATGTAACATTTGTAACTGAGAAAAAGAAGAATATGGATAGCTATATATTATGCAAAATAAAATCCTAACTTGCATAATTAATGAGAAAATTCTATAATGTCATTATGGTAAATGACGGGAACTTCTTACTTGTAGCATGTAGATGTTATGTACAGGTGAACATCATTGAACATTTAATTATGCAAATGAGGTCATTTGCATAAAGTATCAGAAAATGTGATCAAAGGCCTTCTTTCTTAACATAGATTGTGTTTGTCTATTGTTTGGTGGAGGAGATGATCAAGTAATATAATTTATGGAAATGAGAACCTCATTTGCATAATAAGTAACAATTAATACAGCAGTTCTGTTGTAAATGTTACAATCCTTTGGCGAAGGTATGGGGTCGTGGAACTCTTGTTTTTTAAGGAACACCAACTACCCTAAATTTGACAATAAAAATGTACAACTAAGTACATTGTTACAGAGAAGACTTACTGATGTATCTTCAAATGTTCTTTCACCAACTGTCCCCAGAAAATGGTAAGCTAAGATTTTAAGTGTTGAAACTGAATACTCGATGGAAAATTATCTGCATCATAATGAGTTTAATGAAAGAACTGCCAGAAGATAGGAATCACATCCACTAGAGATGGAAAGGGGATTATGTAGATATTGCTCCATGAATGCAGTGGAAAATGAAATATATTTCATTAGTCAGTGCACACTCTTTGAAGAAACAGATTGTTTCAAACAGCTGCCAAGATTTCACCAAGTTTTCACCATTTAGGAGATTTATATTTATACTAAAAGCACAAAATCCAGTCATTATGCAAAAAGTGGGACTGTTCATTAATCATTGCCTTTAAAGAAGTCAAACCCAACAATAGAATACATTGTATCATATAGTTGATTAGACACTACTGTTATGTGTCACACTATTTTCTACTCTTACTAAGAGTCTTAGTCATTGAGACTGTACATGCAATTAGCCTTCGGGCATGATTTTGCAAATAGAACATATACTATAACAATCTAACCTGCTTGGCAGAGGTAAGAATGAACTGATTAATTCCCTATGCTATCTCAATACACACAAATGAATCACCAGTATTCACTCCTTACTACTCTCTAAAAATGATTTACTCTCACAAACTTTCCTTCATTTTGTATACAGTTCAATATTGTGCAGATATCTTATATATATATATATATATATATATATGTAATGTAAAAATTAAATTTTCCAGAAACATATACAAAAACACCATTCTTTTTATTGGACCAAAACATACAATATCAACATATCACATGAAAAAAACATATTCATAATATGTACAATAATCCTGTTTGCAGGGCTCTGAATACCACATGCATAATGCAAGTTTGTGCATGTAGAATTGGTGTCGTGCAAGTAATTTCAGATCAAAATTGCACCCGTGCAAGTTGCTTTCATCCACCGTTACCATAAATAGTAGCTCCCACACACCAAGAATGTTACCTTGCTATGAAAGGTAGAGCCTAGACTTGTTTATGTAGGGTAGACATCTAGGTACGGTAGGTATACAATTCAATATTTACAACTGGAGATTTTTCCAGAAGTTAACAGTTGCTATATGGTGCTCAAATACAATTCAATGTCTACATCTGGATAAACAAGTGCTTTTAAAAAAAAGCTGGTATTTTGCCAAGGTTTGCCTGTGTGAAAGGTTTTTCCTAGTTATTAGAAAGTGCTGAAGTCAGTCAGTCATTAACACGTGAAAATTGCGACACCTCTTACCATCATACAATGCTCCCTTGGGACAAATGCAACACACCCTTGAGACAAAATGGACCCTAACGAAACCAATACAGGTTTTCTATCGCAAACCTGTAACAATGATGCTATCAAAACCAATATCGCAAACTTGTAACAATATGTAGGTGCTCTAAGATGCCAACAAAACCAATACAGGTTTGCAATAAAATGGCTACCGTTTTCATCGTTAAATTTCTTTTTGTGCAATTTCTGGCATTAACATAACATAATCTATGCCAGATGAATTATTGCCACAATATACATGTTTTGTAAAACTTTTTGGCATACAACGAAATAAAATTGTGTATCATTCTTAAAGACAAATTAAATTTCTTTTTGTGCAATTTGTGATATATTTACGATAAACATAGTGAGTAAAGAGTGTAGATCTACTACGCTGGACCACAAACAGTAACACACCTAGAAGAGATGTTCTAAACTCAGGGAAAATGTACCTGGCATTGTCTAAGTCTTGAAAATGGGCCGTGAGAGAGGTCATTTGGAAGGGTTTTTGGAAGGGCTAGGTTAAATGGTCCATTCATTGAACCATTCGTTGGTCCAATAAAGAAATTTCTTCATGTATATGTTGACAACTACCAGGGATATTGGTGAAGCCAAAGCGTAGCCATATGCATGCAACTGTTGGTAGTACTGTCCATTGTAGAGGAAGTATAATCTTAGTGCATCCTAGGCGGAGCTCTAAGTGTTCACAGATTTGTGCACAAGATAGGCTGGTTCTCTCTCCCAAAGAAGTGTCAGAGAAACTCCTTTACGACGGCAACTTCTCTCTTTGGTGTTATGGAGGTGAAGAGGGAGTACACATCAAATACAGGACTCTGGGTAGAACTCTACAGTACATGGGACACCAATTTGCATCACAAAGGACAATAACTTTTCGATCATCTTGGTATTGTCTTACCCTGTGTCTGCAATATATTATCTGACTCACTTGTCATTTTTATCATTGAGTAATTCATTAATGTTTCTTTTGGGCATTGAGCATATAAGACTGCAATCAGCAATAGGCTAGCTAGGTCACACAACTGGATGCACATTTTGGTAGACGTGATCATGATGATCCAAAAAATGACCACACAAATTATCATTAGTTTATCGGTTTTTGAATGGAATATAAAAAAAAAAAACAAAGGAATAAAAAGGAGCATTCTATGGCAGAAATAAATCTCATCTCAGTACTACATACTAGTACACTATAATTGTACACAGAAGCTGCACTGGTGCGTTGAAATTTATTTAAGTTTACCACTGATCCAACATGCTAAAGAACCTTGGTCCAGTTTCAGTCCCTTCCTCACCCATGCCATGCATACAACTTCAGAAGTACATGCAGAATCTGGTTACCAATGTCCTTTGTAAACAACCAATCTTTTTCACCTGCTGTGAAAAAAGTGATGGTCTTGTTTACAGACGCAAATTCAATTTGCAAAAAAATCCAATTTGCAAATGATGCATGACATAGTGACATTGCACATGTCTGACTGGCTGGTGGGTCTTAACTCTGTCTCCTGACAACCAGGTGTGGCACAACAACAAACAGGTGGATGAGCAAACAAGACAAAAGATTTGTGCAACTTGTTGCCAATGTAACCTTCAACATGATGATTTAAATTACTTAACACGTGTGTGTGTGTGTGCGTGCATGCGTGTGTGTGTGCATGCCCTAACCATGGCAGGCTCAAACTCACCAAGTTCCATCGCTAGTTGCCAGAGAGTGGTGAGTTTTGATGGCTGAATTTTAACAGGCATCTAAAGAACATGCTTGAACAACAAAACACATGCATTTATATCGAGGGGAACACAACCTCCTAGAGACATCAAAGACTGAATTAGCGTAAGTCTACCCCACTCCCTGCAGTCAAAGCGTTGATTTTACGACTATAACGGTCATTGTTACTGTCAACACCTAATCAAGTCCAGGTGTGGATTAGCTCAAATAAGCCAACCTTAATTGACATCTGGTGCTGCCCAAAATGTCAGCACAATTGTAATAACGCCGTGTGTGCCTTTGGCATTACTGTAATTACATTAGATCTTATGAAGCAGGAACTGTATCTTGAATCTTTACATTTCATCTACATTTGTTTTGACTTGCTAAACCTCAGAAGTCTTCCTTTTATCATAGACTTTGAGGAAATGAGATGTACATGTACATGTGAAACAACAACCAAGTGATGAATTCTCATTTCTTATGCTGAAAATGTTGCAGACACCTGCATTTTTTGGTTCAACTTTTCTTAAATCAGGGATAATAGGAAAAATATCCATTGGTCTACCATTAGTAAGAAATTGTACCTTTCCAACATCTAACCATCTTGTGTTTTACTTGGTGAGTAATCTCATGAATATGACCAGCCTGTCCTATGCACTATATTTAGTACTGCTCCGAGCTGCACCAGCACCACATACTTCATTATAGATCAGTTTAATCAAAAAGAGGTGGAATAGTCCAATGAGAAAAGCAATGCTGACCCAGAAAACTGGAGGCAAGCCTGTCGTTGGACCTGACAACTTTTCAAGATGATCAAGATGTGTTATAACTTCTTTCACGTGAATGGTTCTCTTAATGTCAAGAAGATGACGTCTACTGGGTGCTATGTACAGCAAGGATGTTAACGGCTTGGTCACTTTCACTGAGAACTCAGTAATTGTTGTAGTTAGGGAAACAGGTTCACTAAGACATCCTGCTTCACATGCATACAGCACAGCATTATTCACACTGTCCACAGAAACATGCATAGTTGCCTGGCCATCATCCTCCATCAGAATAGTCAGGTTGATGCGACTGTTGTTGTACCGGATGTCATGGAAGGCGATGTTGCTGCGAAGGATGTCAGGATCGCCATTGAAGGCCAGATGGTCGCGGGTGATTTGTAACCCTCCGAAACTGAGGATCATTGCCTCCAACATACCTGCAACACATATCAGGGTGAATTATCATACATGTAGGTTGTTTGTCCATTTCCTACCCAGTAGTAAGTCAAGAAAACCCAGTTGAATGTTGGTTTTCCAGACCATCTTTTGGCTATTGATCTTTTCATGACATTGTCACTTTGCTATGTCAGCATTTGAAACTATCTCTATTTCTGCAACTACATGTACATGTATGCCAGATTTAACACATTGTTTTTTTTTTGGATGGAATATTGATGAACCAAACACTATGGCACGTGCAGTGAGCCACCAGACGGGACTTATGCCCCCCCCCCCCCCAGTGCATGGGGCAGGGTCTAATGTTTCTCTTGCCTCTCGGCACAGTGTGCAACCTGGGGCAAAAACTAGGTTGCACATCTAAATGTCAAGTTGCAATACCTGAATTACATACATAACCTTTTACTTTTATATTACTTAAAAGCATGTTTGTTTTAAACTAAAAATCAAGTAACTTGAAAATAATAGTATCTATTATATTGAAAAGATGGAAAAGTTGAATCTCTCCCTTCTGGGAAAAATCAAATTTACTTCAGAAGGTTTCAAACAACCTCCCGTCGTTCCTTTTTTAGGTTAAAAAAAACTAGCATACATCTTCTTGAAATTCTCTTGAAGAAAATTTGTTTTTTTT
>NC_049992.1:21172920-21179700 GCF_000003815.2 Branchiostoma floridae | reverse complement strand
CCAACTTTCATCTTTTCATTATATTCCTGGATGTATAATCTTCACAAACGTATCTATTATATTGGATAATTACAAAATTGACCTATGAATTATTAACTCCTCGCGAGGTAGTATTGAAACGGTTTCTTCCTTATCCGGAATTACGAATTTGCATCATGAACGCAAAAGCGGCGCGATCCGTTTTACATCCGGGCATGTGCGTTCATATTTGGTGGCGCCACGGGGGAAAAGTACAATTTTTAACCTGTCATTCGGGTGTTTTGGCCGCGTTTTCAATCGTACGATTCGTTTCTATTATCGGGCCACCTCCTGGTCGACTGAGGAGTCAGCAGTCCTGATATCGCAAGGGAATGTGTCAGGAGATCCAGTGGAAATGTCATAGCATGGCATATATCAGGACCACAATGTTTTCAGAGGCATTTCCAAGGTCATAACAGAACCCAGCTTCGAATTCAGTAAGACATTGGTTCAATTACGATCAAAGACCAATAATCTGACACAGAAGTACAAGTTTGGGCAAGATCACAACAACCTCAGGGGTCATGCAATACCATGCCTGTTCAAGGAACTGAAACGGTTTGCAAGTTTGCATCGTGAACGAAAAATGCAAACCATTTCCTGTCGTTTTTGTCGGATTTCCAGGCCTAACCGATAGAACCATTTCATTTCTTGCATCATGACGGGGCCTAAGTGAAGGTACTTGAGGGCAATGAATAAGCCCCGCCCGCTCACCCCAATCCATTTTCACCATGTCCAGCGCCGACCTCTGGCGCTCCCTTGGGGAGGAAAATTTTGAAATCCTGACCAGGGTTTTTTGTAGAAAAAATTAGTATGAGGGAGCTTGGTGGAGTGTGGCGAGGGAGCGGAGCGACCAAGCGGGGGGTTGGTGCGGAAGGGGGGTTGCTGTGCGAAGCCTTTGAAAATATGAGGTAAAAATGGGACATTTTGAGGCTACTTCAAGGGGAAAATCATAGCTTGAATGTGTGTTTGTCCTTACCATGTAAAACTACAAGAAGGCATATTTTGTAGCCTGTAAGATACAATCAACACAATGAAAAAACTGGCTAAACTTGTTACATTTTTGTAGTTCTTTTGGATTGTGCAACACCTTCAAAGGCTATTCTTCTTTCTCAATATCAACATTTAGCACTTAATAAGAATGTTTCTCAATATAAACATTTGTATACAAATTTTAAAATAGTCAAAAGATTCATATACAAGTCAAGTCAAGTTTTTTATATAAACCAACTTTTCTTTTATCTATATAAACTGAATTTAACTTTGCAAACTATCCACAAATCACCCTTTATATGTGCACATGTTTTAAGAATTAATGATAAATCTAAACCCTATGTTATGAGAAGAAATAGTTTGGTTTGTTAATGTGATATAGCTAGCCACAATAAGCTTACACCATTCTTATGCATGGCTATCATAAGCAACCATTTATTTTATTTTTGCATACTATTTGCTTTTTCTCCCAAGGCAACAGTCACACTACATTCTGTACCACTATGTTGAGCCTTATAATATGTTATATGCAGATAAAATATTCATTTTGTACAGCTAAATCGTCAACAAATGTTTTGTTACAATGTTGTGAGAAACTGCAGACTTGATCTGTTATATTCGCACTTTTTCAAGTTTGCTACAATCTCTGCTGTATCAGTGTGTCACAGGGATATCATGTTTCACATCAAAAGAGTTGTAGCCAGTGTGTGGAGTCAGGTAGGTGGGGCCAGACAGAAAGGGGAGGAGCTAACAACAGAAGGATGTTGCAGTTCTTAGAAATCTATTGGGGGAAAGATTTTATTTACAACATTTTGATGTGATAATTCGTATAGATTACTATGTTTTTAACTACTTTTGTCTAGTGATTTACCCATCTGAATCTAATGTGCGGTCCATGAAAAAGATGTTTTCCCTGTTACTACTTAAAATGAACTCTTCCAACCTCCCATGAACTTATCAATGAGAACGTGGGCATGCTGCTGTGTGCTTTACTCAAAGCCAGAAATTGTTATTTTTGTGGTTTTATTAATGTTTTGGGATATTTTGAGAGTAATGAAGCTTGTAATAATAAGATACATTATTGTATGTTGTTTTTGTTACATGTTCACTGGAAAAAGGATCAGTTTGAAACAGACTGCATGTTGTGAATATGGTAAAGTAATGCTACATTGAAAGAGAAAGTACAATCGGTAATTTGAGTAAGGGGGCGCACGTAGATAGTATCGGGGCGCCGCGCCCCCGTTCCCCGGTTTAAAAAAAGCCCTGCTGACCCTCTGAAACACCGTTTCTTGCATTCTAAGCGACATTGCTGGTTGACCAAGCTAACTTTTTCCTTGGCCCTCCCCCTTAAGGTCAAAAATTTTTCCTAGGCCCTCCCCCAACTCAATATCTTTTTCCTAGGCCCTCCCCCTAATGACTGGACCTCCCCCCGGGTATGCCTAAATACCACAAACGACCACAAATGACTCGGAAATACCACAAACGACCACAAACGACTCTAGTATGCAGTGTATATGGGTCAAAGACCTTGTGTGGCGCTCTGGAGACATTGTTTACACATTTATGAATTTAAAAAACGCAGCAAGTCCTGCGTATTCACCAGTTATTTCAAGTTAGTCCGCCGGTTTCAAGATCGAAGCGATTCTGCGCTGTCAATGAATGCGTGCTTGCATTGAGGCTGAAAAACGCTTAGTATCCAAGTTTTATAAGTTGACAATGATAGAATAGTGCCATGCTATAATCTATGAACCAACAGCGTCCATAGTTTTATCGTCCTGTCGTCTATGGAGCCGTGGAAGGTATCGAGAACTTCCCCATGCAGACTCCTAGCACGGGCGATCCAACATGGCGGCCGAGAATCGCTTCGATCTTGAAACCGGCGGACTAACTTGAAATAACTGGTGAATACGTAGGACTTGCTGCGTTTTTTAAATTCATAAATGTGTAAAAAATGTCTCCAGAGCGCCACACAAGGTCTTTGACCCATATACACTGCATACTAGAGTCGTTTGTGGTCGTTTGTGGTATTTATGCAGACCGCTCCCCCCCACTAAATATCGACCATTCCATTGTAGGGATTGAATTTTCTAAATACATATATGTTGTGGTTATTGACAGGATCATCCTGTCAACAGTAGAAAACTTTGCACTGACCCACTGGACAGAGCCAAATGGAAGCGGAGTGTGAAGACTGGCCGACTGCTGCCTACCCCTGCGTCAGGGAACCCAGCAGCAGTATAATCTAACCATGGATAGTGAGTGAGACTGTTCACAGTAGAGATATCGGCACTGTTGACAGGATTTTTTCCTGTCAACAGCTTGGAATAACTGGCACTGTTGACAGGACCATGAATATTACAACCAATCAGAGCTCAAAGTTTTTTAGCAGAAATTTTACAATCAATCTCAGCCTCCACAGTTGCATGTACCTGTGGCAGGTAGTCACACCTGTGAATTTTTTCTTGGGTGAGGGAATGATTTAGCCATTAGTCTAATCTCTTGGCAATCCTGAATTGGATGGTTTGGTGTTCAAATTTCATTTCATCTTGAAACAAATGGGTAGCCCCTACAACAGTGCATAGTTGATTTCCAAGGGGGCCCATCAAACATACATGTAAATAACAGATACAGGACAAAACGTGGTAACAATCAGTCAAACTTTGAACAACCAGGGACAACATACAGTACAGAAAACATAAAGCCGGTGCGTCAAAACAAAATCAGTGTAAAATCCCAGCCTATTCCTCAGATGTGCAATAGAGTTGTTACAACAAATAACAATTACATATTTGTCAGTTTCAAACTTTGATAAGGCCATACCAATTTAATTTGTTGGTTCTCGGATTTTTTCAGAAAAAAGTTGGAGCGACAGGGCGAAAAAAAAAAAAAAAACTGCAACAAGTCTGGATTCAGGTCCAGAGTTTCAGGTTGGTAATTCCAGACCTGAAACCATGGTATATGTGTGGCAGAATACTTATCCAGTTACAATTACATGAAAAATTTGCATGTAAGCATACATTTTATATTTAATTTCAACAATACAAATGCAAAATAATGTGCAATCAGTATTACAGAAGTACACACAGTAATAAAGCTTAACAGTTGTAATAAATCATCATAGTAAATCATTAACAACATTAAAAAACTTTTAAAAAGTTTTAAAAACTTTTTCAGCATAGTATAATGTCTAATGTAAGTTAGCAACAACAACAAGAAAATGACTTCATTTCACCCAAAAAATAAAAGAGTGCCTGAAACATCTGATTCATTATTCTCTTTGTGAAAGCTGCAGTTTAAGCAAAAAACGCTAGAGGCGTTATTAGTGTACTCCTCATTTGCATGAAATTGCATCTCATTTACATACTTGTGACTGGCTACATGCTGCCTTAGGGACCGTACGGCGTTTAGTGAGGGGGGAGGGCCGGTCGCCAGAGGGTCGGGTCCAAAAAATTTTGCATGGCCCTCCCCCCAGGTAAATTTTTTTTTGCTAGGCCCTCCCCCCAAGACAAAATATTTTTGCTTGGCCCTCCCCCCTCCTATCAACTTTGAAAAAAAATATTCAAGACGCCAATAAAACACTGCGCTCCCGCATTTGGAAATGTGCTTTGCGTCATACTTTTTCATGATTTTCATCGAGAAGCAGATCTCTCACCCCTAGTAAAAAAAGGAAAACAGAATGGCTCAAAATATCTGCTTAATAGAGGGATAAATATCTGCTTCATAGAGGCATAAATATTTGCTTTATAGAAGCTATTTCATTGTTTTGATACTAAAACAACACCTAAAAGCATTTGTACCTGGATTTCTAGTAGATTTGCGCCACGAAGCGGCGCGCGCCCCGCTCCCAAAATTTACGTATTGCAAGCTCGCGGGCCTGAGCGGCTTGACGGAAACTATTTTCAATTTACATATTTTGGACTTTTTCTTGGTTCTGTGGTGGTAATAACTTACGGTAAATCGGGGGAAAAAAATGAAAACCAAAACGACAGCACGATTAGACTTCCAAAACTGTAGTGGGGAGGGGGGCGCCGACGCGTGACGCTGATTTTCCCACGGCGGGGTAAGACCGGTCGCCTCTCTCTAGCCGCCGGCGGGCGTGAGACCGCAGACTTGCAGGAGGTCTTTTAGAAATGCCACGCTTTTTTTGCCACGATTTCCTGCATTGCTTTTTTATGGGAAAATTTGCTGGTTAGATGACATTTCTATGAAAAAAAAATACGAGGGTTTCAAGTTTTTGAGAACGACGTTCCGAACACCATGTTCGGCGCCAAAGGCACGAAGAATCGCAAGGTAGGTCCGGGAGAATTTAGAAATCTTGACCCTCTTAAAAGCTATTTCCTTCAGTTTGAGGAGATATTTTGCTGACAAACAAAGCTAACTTTAATAGCATTTCAATTTAGAAATACAAAATTAAATCCCCCCAAACACATTATCACGATGTCGGTCATCAAAGGCGCGAGGCCGGTCACGTCAAAAGGGATCCAGGGAAATTTGCAAATATTTACCCTCGAGTTCTGAAACGCCATTTCTTACATTTTGAGGGCAATAAGACAGGGGTAAATTTTGCTGGCAGACTAATCTAGAGTTTGTTAACATTTCTGTACGTGAAGAAGGTTTTCGAGGGCGTCATGCATAAGCCCCGCCCCCTCCCTTTCGCATTTTCACTGTGTCCCGAGCGCCAACCTTGGGCGATCCCTTGCAAAGGTCCAGAAAAATTTTGAAATCTTGACCCTCTGAAACGCCGTTTCTTGGATTTTAAGGGACATATTTTGCTGGCAGACCAAGCTATTTTTTTTTTGCTTGGCCCTCCCCCCAAGTAAAAAAATTTTTGCTAGGCCCTCCCCCTGGCAAAATATTTTTTTGCTTGGCCCTCCCCCCCTGGCGACCGGCCCTCCCCCCTCGCTAAATGCCGTACGGTCCCTTAGGCGGCCATTTTGGTTTGCCGAATCGTCATTTTTCAGCACAAATTTCACGATCTATTGGTGGTTTTCGATGATTTACAACACAAAGGAAAACAAAAGCAGGTGATAGTTGTTTTTGCATGTCCAGTACTTGTTTCAGAAGTTTTGTTTAACTGAGCCGAAGTTTGTCGAGCAACTTGTGGGTAAGGGGGCCATGTAACTCTCACGAACATGCAAATGAGTTCTCATGAACATGCAAATAACCTCATGGTCGTGTGGACAATTTTTATTTATTTTTTTTTGAAATTGGGAAAAATAGAAGCGGCGATTCCGAGAACCAACAAATTAAATTGGTATGGCCTAAGACATAGTTTTCTATCTTGTAGAAATGTTACAGTAACTGTATAACACAGTAAGAAATGAACCCATGCATTGTTATGTTGTTACAATTTGGATGTTTTTCCTTCTTTGTTAAATTAGCAATTAAAAATGTAAGTTGCTTCATGTTGCTTCACCCTGGTTTTAAAATTCATAGCGCCAGGGTTACGGATATGGATGTTACCACCATTGCCCAGGGTGGGAAACCAGGGTGAAACCAGCTAAAACCTTTAGTACGACGGCAGCAAAGTATATAAACTAATGATTTGTACGACAAATATAGTACTACTATTATAAGAGCTGAGAATTTTACAAGTTTTATGGTCAGGAGTATAAAGTAGCCAGACGTAACCACTGTAGCTGTTACAGTAGTTGGTTTCCCCTGAATGCCTGATGACCTCACGGGTCATTACATCCGTATCCCTGGCACTGTGAATTATGGGAAGTGTGCAAGTCGTCTATATGGATGATCCTGTCAACAGTAGAAAAC